>NC_139345.1:35352077-35399577 GCF_055883805.1 Amblyomma maculatum | reverse complement strand
TCAAGTTAACAGATGCTCAAAACTGGCCAACTTCTTCATTACAGTAGTGGCAGATGTGGGGATTGACAGAAAATGAGAAACATGTGTTTATTAAATGTTATGAGGTGTGACTAAACAGGCATCAACAGTTAGGCGCTGCTGATCACCTTTCTGGCTGGTTCACAAGGCGGCGGCGGACTTCTTGCGGCTACTCTGCCTATGGTGCCACAGAAATACCTGCGTGAGATGTAGGCCCCGTAGTGACGTTTTCGTGCGTGTGTAGCTGCCGGCTCCATCTGGCCGTCCGGTTTCGGTTTAGCTCTACCGGACAGTCGGAGTTTGTTTTGTCGGAGTTTCAAGGCGCCGAAATTCGAGAACAAATCGATGTTGACGTTGCTAACCCTATCTGAAAATTAATAACTTCAATGAGGGGGCTAATTGTAATAGTTCACTACTATGTTCTAGTTGTCCACCTACCTTACTAACTGAACCGTCTCACTTTCCCAAATACCTTCACCCTTTACTCTGCCACGTCGAACAATGTCTCTATGCCAAAAGTAGCACTCAATGTTTTTCTTGAATCATCACCTATATTATGTTGTATATTCAGGTCACGTATGTACATTATTAGTCCGTTTAGTGACATCGTAAGACGTACGAAAAACCTCGTTTTGAGAGCCACTAGCGGAATATTTTGAGATCCTTAAGCTTTGTAGTACAATAACATAAAAAAAAATTATAGAAGGTGCAGACCAGTTTCAACAAACCTTCTTCCTGGCTCCGGAATATATATTTCTCCTACATAGCATCCTACACAGCAGTTTTCATACAATTCTAATCCGCGTGCAGGGGCCGCGTGCAAAGGACCCTCCTCGGACTTACGGCACGTCAAACACAAAGTATTACCTTTAGATGCAAGTAGTCTGACTTTTCTTTCTTTTTTTTTTTTTTTTTGATGGACCTGTTTCTCTTTATTGTGTCAATATTTCAAAGAGTTGGTTCGTCTTATTACACGACGTTTTACTGTGCTTCAGGTGTCTGAGCTCATGAAAAGCTTCATATGTGTCCTCTTAAGCAATGGAAGCTAGACACAGCTGTGTGACTATTATATTGCCTCCCGAGCTAGATTAATGTTGCGCAAATAAACGTAGATAGCCCAGAGGATAATAGAAATGGCTTAGCGCGAGGCCCAGACAATTGGGATTTCTCCAAAGAGCCGATAGTTTCTCAAGACTCAATAGTATTGCATTCTAAAGCATGAATTCGTCTAGTCGTTTTATGCAAACGAATGTCGGTAAAATGAGGGTCGTTTCTTTTGATTTAGATTTCGACAAACTGTCTCATCAGTGAGTTTCCGGGGTAGAATACCATTGGACTGATGCCAATGCTATCGAATGTTCTTGAAGAATGATTAATTAAAATCCCTTTACAAGCACAGTCCTGCTAAGTAAATACACTATTTATTACGCGCTATACATTAGTGCTGCATACTATGATTATCATTGATATGATTATGATAATTGATCATAGATTGATACACAACAGTACAGAAAAATTACGTTAAGCAAGGATTCGTGGTGGTTGAACTGGTTGAACTGGTTGGTTTGGTTGATTTGTTTGATTTGTTGACTTTAACGTCTCAAAGCGACTAATGAGAGACGCCGTAGTGGAGGGCTCCGAAAATTTCGACCATCTCGGGTTCCACAGCATATGGGCGCCTAGCTTTTCGCTTCCATCGAAAAGCGGCCGCCGAGACTGGGATTCGAGTTCGCATATTTGGGCACAGTAGTCGGGCGCCATAACCACTGCGCCACCCCGGCGTGGTGAGATTAAATTGTCCACGTATTTATACGCCAATGCTTTACGTTGAAAACCGCATGCTTTTGCTGCGGATAGACACATTAGATTTGCTTTTTTAGATGACGATTTGTGTTAAAATTGTAATCCGTCGATCCGTTCCTCGCCTAATAATTCTATCAACGATTCGGTTTAATCCACTTCGAATCCACACAAAACCTGGAATCGTGAAATAAACACTCGGTAATAAATTGGAACAATAAGTGATATGTATTAGAACCACGTTTGATATGTAATTGACTCAATTTATTACACGTTCACGTGGTACTTGAAGTGTTATCTGACGCATCACATCCACCGCTACTGTTGAGGGTGGGCAGATAACACTAAGATCTAGATTACAAGCAACACAAATACAACTGCCAGAGAAAACTTAGTAAAGGTTAGTAAAAGAATGCAAGCGACATGCGCCACAATGTTGTCGCCTAAATTACTTTTTGTAAAATATTCTGGTATCTAAACTGACCGCGCACGCCACGATAAGAAAATGGCTTCTAATTCCCTTGCTTTATATTACGCATACTCTGTATCGTTTTCCAACAGTACTTAAGATGTCGACACTGTTGAAGACAGAAGGGGAGTGCTGACTCACAGCGAAGATTTATACAGAAAGTCACGCACGATTTATAATTGGCAAGACGAAAGAACTTAATGAGAAAGTTAATCACAAAAATCACTTCGCATGTGCAAGCAAAAGCAAAATGACTTCATATCGTTTGATGCCGTCGTGGACAGGCCTAACTGCACTGTTATATTGTTCTTCTTCTTTTTTTTTTTTTTAATTTTATACGCTTCACAAATTTCTCTATTGCGCAGCTCAGGGTGACAGAACATGACGTCACTCTATTTACTGACTACTATATAAATATCCAAATTGTGCATGTTAAAATGTTTTGCGAACTCACCCGTCTTGCAATCTTGTTTAGATTCATGGAGAAGCTGCTCCAGATGTTCACAACGCTATGCTCGTTCTCAGATGCGTTTCGTTCGAGGCGTGCGTGGACCTTACGCCAGCGTCCTGTTTGTTAGCTGGTCGCACTAATAGCGCCTGGGAGGCCTTCGGCATCGTTTCGCTGGCGCGTGCCCCGCGTCAGCGGCCCGCTAATAATTGACCCGTTGCTCGCTGCTGCTGGTGCTGCCGCGTGGCCCGGGCACAAGCTCTCCCGCCTGTCCGAGGTCGGGCGGGGGCCAAGCGCTGAACGAGGGCGGTGACGGTCGTAAGCAGTCGCCCGGGAATGCCGCGCCCCGTTCTTATTCGGCGCTCATTCAGTACTTGCTTACGAAATAGGTGCCCCGGCGTCGCTAAAGAAAAATAAAAGTGCCGAAAGACGGCTTTGCGACGTCGCTGAAATAGGAATGGGGGAATGTTTTTGGAGGAGAAAATAGAAGCACTAAATGACGGTCCGTTGAAACGGCTGAAGAAAAGACGCGACTGCATGATTAAGTGTTCAATGTTTTATTACGTTCCCAGTGCGAGAAAAACAAACAAACATGGGCAGACACTTAAGACTGCTTGTGTGAGAATGCGAGAGCATTATACTGACTATGAGTCGTGATCGTGAATATGAGCCACGGCTATGCGTAATGTTTGTATATATAAACTACAGCTTAAAGTGCGTCACTAGTAAAGTACAGAGTAAAACTGCGTTAAACAGTGTGTATGAGACATCAGTCATGATTATATAGAAGGTATACGCTTCAACATTCATGAATATGCATGTCCTCTTACATACGTTGGCATCGTAAACCGCTGTGGTGACGGCAACCGAATTTCGTGCTACGTACGACGCCGTTGCCGCTGTCCCACCAGTCAGTGCCGGGCCGTCCCACCTGCCAAATAACACCTGCAATACGCATGGTCCTGAGGTGGACCGCGATTTATACTGCCCAAGTTGGCAGAAGCTGAGATATTAAGTCTCACTTTAACCATGCCACATGAACATGCCCACATGGCATAGTAGTAGCGTTTGACTCGGAATCAAATGGTCCTGGTGGGCTCCATGTCAAAAGTGCAGCTAAATTTGGCACCTTGTGCGAATTCCACCATGGCATGTTTTTTGGTGACGTCACACAAGTAGTAGACCAATTAGCGCCCTGCCATATCAGCTGCCTTGTCATATGCATGACAAAACACCACAATCGAGGGACATATTTGTGACTTTCCGATCCTTTTCTTATACGCCGCCAGCTTTCCTCGTAATAGGGCTAGAACTGCTTCCGCATTAAAAGATGTCGACTTTATTTTTTACGTCCGCGCACGCTGAAAAGCCAGAGGCAGCGCTAGCAGCGACTGACTGATGCCGCTGCCGCCGCTAGCGAGTCAAGACAACGTGACCGCGTAGAACACCGTCGCCGCCATGCAGAAAGAGGAGGAGAGGGTCCCCCCTTCTTCTTGCGTGGCGACGAAGGTGCTCTCTGGTTGCCGAAACGCCGGCTCGCTCTCAGCTGATCATGGTGCATCCCGTTCACACTCGCTTCACTCGCTAGCGGTGTCAGCGGTGTCAGTCGCTGCTATCTGTTCGTCGCGCAACGTTCCTATGGGCCCACGTGTTGCTTCCCGCAACCTTACGATAACTCGATTGCACTTCATTTCTCCGACCACAAAGCTTCTTTCATGACAGCCAAGAACTGTTAGTGGAGTGTTTCTTGAAGGAATACGTGTGAAAAGTTAAAAAAAAGTTGTCTGTAATTGTACATACGTGTATTGCTCGAAATCTTTACCTTAATCTATCGAAAAGGTGAAACAGCTGACGAGCTGCGCTCAAATTTCGCATTAGGAAGTAACGTAATCGTGGGCAATTTTTTAATCACGATCAGCTTCAGGACGCTGAAATCCTTATACAAGCAACCCAGTTATCAGTCAGACAATAAAAGCAGTTTAAAAAAGTGATAAGATATGTCTTATGGAAAACCCCTGCATTCAGTCACTTTCCATTGCCGACTTTGAGGACAGTGAAATTGAGGCTGCGGTAAGCTGAATAATTGGGTGGATGACTAATTGATAATTTATTGATTCATTCACCAGCTAGACTGGTTGAATGTTTAACTGAAAAGTAAATTTCTCGGCCAATTGATTGCCTAATTGATCGGCTGTCGGGCTGAGAAGTCAGTGAACTGATTGAAGGTTAGCTGCAAAAAACTGCGACACACCTACGTTACCCCGGAAGCTGCGTTACGGTGCGAAATATAGCACGCAATTTCATCCTCTCAAGTAAACGCAGGCTACACTTTGTGTGGCTCCTCTCTTCCCCTCACACTTTTTTAAACGACGATTTTTGCTCATCAACATCTCAAAGATTGACCTGAAGAGTAACCAGTTCTCACCATGAGGAGGTCGCCAAAATTTGCACGAACTTAACAATAAATTGCTAAAGAAAAGAGGGTTCAAATTAATGCCTTCAGTGCTCGGTCAAACGCACACGGTGTATTTGATACGGAACAATGCCAATTTCCACTGCGTAGCACTTAGTCGGAAGTTACTAGGCAGGTTGGCGCTAGCCACCACCTCGATTCAAAGGGGTTCCATTAAATTCAGTGATTCATTGTGCTTCTAGACAATTGATGGAAGAGAGTCACGCGCTTTGGAGTCATCGCGCTATCGTAGCAGAAATTATCGTCCTACGCGAACCCCGCCGGGGTGGCGCAGTGGTTAAGGCACTCGACTACTGTTCCCAAGGACTCGGGATCGAATCCCGGCCTCGGCGGCAGCCTTTCGATGGAGGCGAAAAGCAAGGTGCCCGTGTGCTGTGCGATGTCAGTGCACGTTAAAGAACCCCAGGTGGTCGAAATTTCCGGAGTCCTCCACTACGGCGTCTCTCATAGCCTGAGATGCTTTGGGACGTTAAACCCCACAAACCAACCAACCATCGTCCTACGCGACCTGTGAATGAGCTTTTCCAGGAGGTTTCTTGAAATGATGATCAAGAAACTGAGCATTTTTTTTCTCCCCGTCTGTAGTAGTAGCGTCTTTGTGACAGGACCCTTCAGTTTGAACTTTTACAATCATTCTTCCAATGATAAAATTATGCAAGGGAGAGGTGAGAGGGATGGGTGCCGCCTGAACCAAGTCAAGTCACCTTTATTTGACACTACATGGATGCCAGAAGCGCAGCGAAAAATCCTGTTGAAAAGATTGGCAGAAGGGCACTTTCACGTACAGTCTACAGTAATCAGCACAGTAGAAAACAAGACAAATCAGTTTGCACTTAAACATAATACACACCAATAGCGAACGTTCTGATATAAAAAAAAAAAACACTGCAGGAAGTGCACTAAAATGTTATGATTGATCTGGCGCGATAAAAAGGCTGGTAGGCTATAATTTAACATCTGACGTCCATAACTTTTCGTATTTGCGGAATGTAGAAATGATCATGGGGGCGCGTACTTCAATTGTGGGGCTTGTACTCCAGCTTGAGTAAGGTATTACCAATTAAAATATTAAAGTATGAAAGTAATAACTACTAAAATTATTAAATAAACTATTACCGATTACCCATTACCAAGACCACTGGATTCCGTACCGGCATTCGCACTTGGCACTGTTAGAATGCAACACGACTGCTAGCTACATCACGCGGTCATATGTATACTACGAAACCTTTAAAAAAATGATAATAAACTGGGGCAGTGCCTGTCAACAGTTGGCAAGAGGGGTTTACTCTCGCATAGAGCTATACACTGTGTGTCACCTGGCGCTTTAAGCATAATTCAATCTATGTGACTTTTACGGGATTCATTTAAGGCATATTTCAGTTTTCTCGCAGAGGACACCCCTCACTGTCACACTAGACTGTTATGTACGCGTGTAATTCGACTACATTTTTAGTCCATGCCCATAGGGTAAATATGAACGGCGAAAAAGATTCTGGAGCTGTTGGTTTCGGCTCTCTTTGCGAGGTCAGCTATGAAACTTTCTTCACAGCGCTAAAGATTTTCCCCTTCTGGTTTGACCGCTATTCTCATTAAAAGAACGAACAAGTGACGCTAATTTAGTTAAAAACCACCTAGACGAACTAACTTGGCGCAATACAAAGTTTTCGGCCCTTTCTTTGTTCCTCAGCGTCTTCTATCGTTTTAGGGCTGCTAATGCTATCATCTGTTGCTTGAACTAAGTGTTGCCATGTGCCTTCCTCATCTCCAGCTTCAAACGTCATCCCCAAACCAACGAGGAGCACCCGTGAGGAAATAGTACAGTGGCGCTATAAAACTGGCCTGCTTCGAGCATAATTCGCGACGGCACATTGCGCAGACTCCGGGGCACCCAAGATGCTGCCACTTTTCCTCTCGTTGCAGCGGCCGCGGCAGCACCGACCGTTGACTCAAGGCAGCAGCGCCTGGTCACCGCTCCGGGGCCTGTTTTATCGCGTTTGCTCGGCCACGGGGCGGACCATGCATACAACGTTGTTTCAAGGGGGTCTTGCGCGCCCGCGCGCGCACTCGGCAGGCAGCACTTGTAAACGTCCACACACTGGCCAGCGGCTGCCGTGGCGGCCAGCCTGCAGGCCCTCTCTCCAAAACGGCGGCCGGCGCAAATAACCAGCTTCCTGCGCCGCCGGGAGCCTGCGGCCACCGTATGATGGTTGTTGCCCGTTTAATTCTTCGGCCCGAGTTATTTCCGGCCACGGCGCCGATGGAGCCTCCCGTGAGCTTTTCGAAAGTCGGCCCTTCACTACTCCTCCTCCCCCCCGCCTCCCATCGCCACTGCGGCTCCGGCTTTGGCGACGGCAGAAGCAGAAGAGGAGAAGCCGTAGCCGCGGGAGTCTTCGGGGCAGGAGACGAACAACACCTGCGAAAGCCTGGCACCGGAACAAACGGTGGCAGCGGGAGTAGCGGACCTCCAAACACAGTAGCCCCCTGTCTTCGTTGGATGCCGCCGGAATGACAGCCCTCACTGAGGACTCAGCGGGGGCGCAGGAGATTCACGATGTGCCCTCCCAATTGGCACGGCCGTTCCGTCGTATTGGAGGATTGTTCACCGGACTGGAAGAGCCTGGATTGCCATCGAAGATCGGATCTGCCGCCGAACGCACGGATCAGAATGCCGCAAGCCAGTTGCTATTGTTTGTGTGTTTCTATGGACAAGCGTGGAGAATTGCTGCACTCGGATTCTTCTTTGTCCATTTCGATGCTCCGTCCTTGTGAGAAAGCCTTGCGTCTGCCAGGGATGGCGGCCATCCGGGCAACCGAGACTTGCTGATGTGAAGGGGCTTGAAAACAGAAGAGGGGCCTTGATGCTAGCTGATAAGCCAGCAGCCGGAGACAGCCTCAAATGACAGCACGCGTGACCGGTGCTGCATTAACCCGAGTCGACGTACTAGCTCGGTGAGGTTGAGTCAAGCTGGAGCTGGTGGGCACAGCGCGATGTCAAAACATCGAAAGTCGGCGCCGCTGGAAGAGGGCCGGCCAGATTGCCTCTGCGACCCATCGTCATGGTTAAGGGCTCCCATACTCATAGGATCATTTGTGCGGGACTTAAGTGGTGTACGTTTCCTCGATCTCAACAGCTTGAGTTGACCGGTCCTTTTACTTGAGGATAAACAGATGAACGTGCTTGGAATCTACAGTGTTGACATATCCTCGCATTGGCCACACCTTGGGCGTGGGACAAGCCAGATATGTGCCTCTACTATGCAGATGCGTCTTCAGTGAGGTGGAAACCGCTGAGCTATCTACAGTGTGTGTCGTGGCTGGTGAACGGGAATTTCAGCTCCAGTGTGATGAACGATAAGTCGTCGCCCGCACTGTCGGCGATGGTGTTAATGCTTAACCAAGGCGTAAGCTACAAAAGGAAGTACTGCGAACAGCGACAACCTTTTGCTTAGCAGAGGATGGTTGAACAGCCTGTTCAGTTTGGAGACCTTAGTTTCTGCTGCAGGGCCAAGGACAAGTTTATATGTGAATCGCATCTTGACGACCAAATAATGATCGGCCGGGCTAGGTGACTGCTGCGTCTTTTGGTCGCTGCTTCTCGGCGCAAGGCGGGTTCATTGCTCCTGACGCCCTTAACGACATGCCAGACAAGCAGCCGAGGCCAATGGCCCGATTTCTTGTACTTGTGCAATGAGCTATCCCTGTAGACGGCCAGTGTAGCTGCGTCCGTCAACAATGGCGTCTTGGCTGTTGCCACGATGGAGGCAGCGGGCTCTGGTTCGACGCCGTCGCCACGTCACGCTCGCACGTCTGGTGTCATCCAGTTGGGCGCAAGGTGAGCGCCGAAACGTGAAACGCGCTCTTTCTTTCATTTGTTAAATTTAAGCGTTATATTTTCTGGCTTCTCACGGTCGACTTTGGCTGAAGTTTTCGAGGAATTGAGAGCACCAACAACTGGTCGCTGATCACTAGTGCTAGTTGGTGTGCCCCAAAATGTAGCCTGTGATTGTGCCAAGACGTTCGACCTATCGCGTTGGGGTAGGCAGGGAAATGGCGTCGAATAGACCTACGCGCACTGAGAAAGTCTCAGTCGCCACGCCCGTGCAGCAGCTCGTTGTTTGCACCGGTAGCACTCGAGATTCGGGGACACGTCTTGCTGCAAGAGGTTAAAAAAAAATCTGTGGGGCGAGAGGGAAGTTGAGTTCTGTTCTATGTTTTGCTTTTAGATTGTCTCGACATTCTCAAAGACAAAACATAGGGCTTCATAGTCATGGCATTTTTCACAAACCTAGAAAAGTAATAAGAAAACTACTCAGATAAGTGTCGCCGATTGTGTAATCATGTCAAATGTTAAGAACAGTTTTGTATGGAGTCGCCGTGAATAGTGTGCAGACTTGGGCCCCAAAACAGTGAATATGTGCATGAATTCGCTTGCTGGCTCTTTGTGCGCGTATAGGGCTCGCGATAAAGTGGGAAGATTTTTTTGTTTTGACATTGTGGAAAGGAAATACGCTATAGCAGGTTCTCAAGAAGTGGGGGCTATTTTATGATCCCGTACGTTTAACACAGAGTACGGTGGAGTTTCCGAAGCTTTCAGTGGTGGTGTTTTCCGATGGACTTGTTGTAAGTTGAAATTTCTCACATTAGGTGTCCAAAAGATTTCACATTGTTGATGTTATATAATGAAAATACATACTAGCACATCCGCAATGTGTTGGATTACAGGTTAAAGTGGAGTCTCGCGCTGCGTAAAAAGTAAAGTGACACCCGAAGCGTGCTGATACATTTCAAAACTTCCGGCCGGGTCTCTTTTATTATGCGGACACAAGAATTACTTGGTCACAGCTTTCAGCCATTCGAAAAAACTCCAGGGCGTTACATGGTCTCGGCAGAAACCTTGGGTCATGCAAGGTTTAAACAGTAATGTTTTTTGTTTGGATTTCACAAAAAAAAAAAAAAAAAGAGTCAAGAAACAAAGAGCAGCCGATTCGCACGAACTCAGTAAATAGAGAACTGCACGTTTTAACACTTTAAAGGATGCTGTTTCGTCACTCTCAAGGCGAAACATAAGCGTCCTCTTAATATTTCTAGTTGGGTATGGAAACAAAAAGTGTGCTGTAATGCCGAAACTGCGGTGTATGATAGTTGAAGAGCCCAAGTGAGCTAAATTCTATTTATATTTACTTTACTTGTCTCATCGCGTAAACGTGTTGCAGAGGGGATGTATGGAGAAATATAGAAAAACGGAAAAGCAGGAAACCAAACAAAATGCAAACAGAAAAATGATGCTAATTTAAGATAGGCACACAGATACAAAAACATAAAAAGAATGAGTCCGAATATGTTCTTTACCACCATGTTATGATGGAGTGACATAGTGAACTGTGAAAAACAAGAGCATTTTTAATCGACCGCAAGTTTTGCATATAGTGGTTCCAGGACAAAAAAAAATAAAAACATATAAAACGCGAATACGAAACTATATTAGCGGAATTATTTTACTACAGAAAAGGTGACACGAGCAGTCAGAAAGAACAAGGTCTAAAATGGCACTAGTTTTTAATCTTTAATTAGTTAATTATATGAGGGGTCTGCACACGAGGGTGACTTCTTATGGACGGTAGTTTAACTCGAATGATATGCGTGGGATGAATGTAGTAAAAGAGTTGCTTCAAGAAGTGGCAGCATGAACTTTGAGAACCCGATCGACGAGCTTTGAGTTATAAGATGGACGAGTGATGAACTGACGATGGTTTGAGATAATCTATACCATCACCTGTTTGTTTCTTGTTTGGGTTCGTGCTTCTCATGATTTTCAGTTCGTCCTTTCCTAAATTTGCATTTTATGAAGTAAGCAGATCTAGGACAGTGCGTGGTTTAAAGTGATCAGCTTTTTTTTTCTTCATTGCTTTAACGCCGCCTTTGCGGTTATGGTTGGGTCAGCTCGAGCGTGCCGAGTTATTCTGAACTAGTTCGAAAGAAGTGGTGTCTGTCGAAAGTCTACGGTTTGAAGTTGATGGCGCCTATTCTATGAAGGCCTAACTTATGTTTTGTTTTTTGTTACTCTGACTGCAGTCGGCTTATTAATAAAGTGCCGATGTAGATAGTTCCGAATGCGGTCTGCGTTTTGAACAGCCTAGTCTGGGCCGCGCTTCGGAGTGAGGCTTCCTCTCAACCCTTGTTCATCTTTCTTTGACTTTCACTATGGTCAGATGTTCTGCACACACCTGAATACTTGCAGCACAAGACAGATTATATGTTACTGTTATGGAGAATATATCAAGCTGGGAAGAAATTAGTGCGCGACGCCTGCATAACTTTGATGGTGCTAATATTTGACCGCATGAGCCAGGTTGACACAAGTATAGAAAGGCTATCGTCATTTTATACTTATGCCTTTTGTAGCTGTTTGTGATATCATGGGTAAAAAAAAAGCTGTCGTCAGTAATAAGCGAGTAGGGGCGCCAGTACTGACAGACGCGTCATTAATATCAATTAAAAAAAAAAGAAAGAGGACTTAACATGGAGCCTTGTCGTGCACCAGATCCCATAGACATAAATGGAAAGCTGGCATTTTTACAGAGGCAAAGTGATTATTGTTACTAAAAAAAATACGCTTTCTGCATTGATAACCTGTGGTGTGTATTCAGACTGCATTTCGTCAAATGCGTTGGCTGAATAAACGAAAACGCATTCAACCTGAGAGTGGCGGTAGAGAACTAGATGCAAAGAAAGTGAATGATTTGTGTTGGATCTTTCGGAAGCATGGTTTTCAGAATATCTGCTGTGCTGGAGTAAAGATTTCGATATGCACCAATATAAGCTGTCTCTGAGTTGTGTGCTTGATGCTCTCGCGAGCGAGATGGGTCGGTGGCTTAAACGGAAATGCTCGAGTCCAAATTTAGGACTCGAATTCCATTCGTCGGCCAGTATACACCATAGTCAAGCGCCTGCTGAAACAGTTTACATGTTATATGATAGGAGAACATTTCTGTTCATTTGAGGAATCCAGCGCTAATTTCGTGCACATAGAAAAATAGCACACTTTTAAGGAATCTACATTTTTCATAGCACCGTCTTGACCAACTGTAGCAGGCAAGATAGTTGCAAATTGACGAGATGGACTTGACGTTGGCACGGTACGCGCAACAAGGAAAATGTTTAATTCAAATACGTCATCGAAGCAGAAATTTTGCGAGAAACAGGCACAACAGTAGAGTCATCTATTACTGTTATGATTATGGACACTCCTTTAATTCGCGAGAAATTAATTACAGAAAAAGTATATTTTGCATCTTTGCAGCCTGATAAGTAGGGGGTAGCAGCATTATGATACGCGGACCAACACCCTTAGAAGAATTTTATCCTTGCTACATAAAGTAAGCTTCTGCTTGTTGGTTGTTTTTGCTTGAGAACCGATTCAGAACTAATGCACTTGGTGGCTGAGGTGTAGCAGAGAGAACTTTTTCGGGTATGTCAGTGAACATAACCTGTTATTTATTAGAGATTACATCCCAGTTATCCTGGACAGATGGTGCGCCGAGAGTCCAGAGGTAATGAGCGATGAAGAGAGAAAGCTTTGTGGTTGAACATGTCAAAATTACAATTCTCATAGTCGTAAACTACTTTGTGTCTATCTCGGCTAATTGGTGGGCCGATGGCTGGCTGATATTGTAGTTAGGCAGTGGTCGCTATAATATTACCCATTCCGGACTCTTTCATTGCGGCGTATATCGCTTACAGACATTAAACAATTTCAAGAGCACCTGAATTTTATTGGAAGCCCCAAGACAAGAGCAGATTCCTGCTCTGCATTTGCACCCTCGTGCGAGCGGCGTATATCGCAGTTGTTTCAGTCGGCCCTCTGAGGTCGTGGAGAGCGATGGCTCTCCCCTGCGGGGTTGCCATTTGGCGTCGCGTTCTCCTCTTAATCTTGACAGCGTGCTGTCGCATATGTCACACTGTGCCTATGCCCGACGACCACTTTGTCACCGATGCGGCGGCTTACCGTGAGTAATGATGATGGCGAGACAATTGAATCGATCGGCAGTGATCTGAGCAGCTATGCCTTGGTGCGTGCGGCAGGCAAGCTTTGTGGCCCTAAATGTCAGTATTAATTTACAACGGACATTTGTGCCAGAAAATGATGTATCCTTAGCAGAATGCGCGGTGTTATATCCCGAAAGAAGAAAAAAAGCAAAGGAGGAGACCAAAGAAAAAGAAAAAAAAGGATACCTAATGCGCCGTAATCTGTCTCTGATAGGTGCCGCATTCGGTGGTGGGAATACGCTCGCGAATCAGAGACCAGGGAATTTCGAAAGTTTACTTTTTTTTGTTGTTGCTTATATATGTGCTTTGGTAGTGGAAGTCCCAAAGTGACTCAGGCTATGAGACACGCCATTAGCGTGCTCTATCTCTCTCTCTCTCTCTCTCTCTCGCACTCACGCTCTACAAATTTTGTCAATGACCAACCGAGTGCGTTAGGCGCAAAACTTTTTAAACCCTTAGCCAGTTCTGAAGTTTAGGGAGAGGGGGCTAAGAAATGTATCTGGTGCTAGAACAGCCGCATCTAAATCGGCTACAAATTATTACTTAATGCCTCTTGTGTAAAAACTCTTACCGGAGAGATATTAGATCCATTTTTAATCACACGCAAGAAGTTTCCTGACCTCTTCTAACTTTTATAGTCTAAGTCTCCGTTTTCTGTCGCACGGTGCCTTTCGCTATGCCTTTCCATTCATTTATTTTTTTTTTTTTTTTGACAGCCATGAAATAAAAATACCTGAAGACCAAAGTGGCTTTTCAGCTCCGTGATGAACAAACTTTGGTCTTCTGGTACGGCTGCCGCCTTCTAGAGTGCCGCAACTTGCAACCACCATAGACGCCTTTTGCGCTCATGTATATATATTTTCACATTAACTTCGTAGTAGTCCCTGTGTTGGCGCCATCAAAGTTAACTCAAAGAATGCGTCAGCTCGACTCCACGGAATGACGTCCCAGTTTTGTGAATTCAGTGCGCGCTTTTTTCTCCGGCCACTGCCGAGGCATGCTTTATTAAGTATTGAATACCGGCGGTTGCGACGGGGCCTGCTGGACGAACTCCAATTGGAGCGCGTCCTTCACCAATGGCGCGTGTGCATCTGCGAAATTCTGTCTTGCCCATTGCTTCGCCGCCCGCCAGTGTAGCTGTAGAGATAGATGGAACGTTTTTCAGAATACCGTTATTCGGAAGCGGGGGCAGTTAGGTGCTGTCGGACAGCTGACATTTTGCTGCTCAAATGACGCGGGAATCTCATTTAGGCTCCTTTTGATGTCGTTTCGGAAGTTGTATAGCACAGTATGTGGTAAAGAGAACGGTTTCCGGCATCTTAGGAATGTTTTCATGGTTGTACGTTTGTGCGTATGTCGTGGCAAGGTTTTCATGTGTTCATCGCAACGGAATCATGAGCTTCCATTAATCGTGCGCAATCAATCAAGTTGCGATGGGGTAGTGTGCTCAATATATTCCCAAACACCGACGTAATTATTCCATTCCGTCGATATGCTTCTGTCCGAAAATTCGAGAGCTCTTTATTGAGCGAGCTTTTTATCATGCATGCGTGCGAGGCCTTTTGAAGCAGCGACGTCCAACTCGATGAAAGTGAGATTAACGTTAGTCGGAGTACAGTGTGGTCGGTTTATTGAATGGTCGAAAATTAGCTCCTCAACGACGCTACCTGCAGTGAACCTGCACAAAAAAAAAAAAGGACTTTTTTTCGAGAAATGAGACAGCCGACGCGAATATTGAAGCCATCAAAATATTTTCCCCCAGATAGTTTTGCCCACTAGACTTGCTTAACTGCTTTATATTGAAAGGAGAAACTGACGTATATGCCAAGCTGTGAAGAATAAAATTACACTCTGCCATGCGTGTATGAGCTGTTCCGGGACAAGCGCAAGCCCGTCATGGTTGCTCTCCTCAGATGAAAAGGGGAGCAGGTACCTCATGGTGTTTGTAAGGAGACGGAGTTTGATACTGAGAAACTATAAGACATGATTCCAGTTTGTGTGAAGAAATGGGTATTTTATGGTCTCGTGGATTATTTAAAGGCTCGTACAGTCCTCCTGGTTCGTAGAATGCACGAAAAAATATTTGTTTTTTCACGATGTTTTTTTTTTTTTTTTGTGCGGCTGGTGTGCGATGACGTGGCTTGGCTAAATATGTCCGCCTAAATCTTGCCGAAAAATTTGGTGGGAGGATAGGGGGGGGGGGGCAATTAAGCTTCATCCTTAAGCGTATTATTCGACAGCGTTATAATTAGCGCCCGTCTACAGCTTCATTCCGGATCTTCGTTCGCTTACATGTACTCGGGCACTCGTTTAATCACTCCGCCTTTAATTTGTGCCCCTCTTATGTTACGCATACTGATTAGCGTAAAACCTTAAGCTACATCCTTGTGTGAAATGCGCATATATATGAAGCCCCACATTAACCAAGGCGTACGAATGTGCCTGCCTGTGATAGGAGTTCCGGGTCTCAGTCGGGATCCCAGGCTGCCACAGTGTTCGATTCGATTGCAATCTCGATAACCTCCCATATCATAGCTCAGTTGACAAATCCCCCATCTATGCTATGTCACGCAGTATCGTGACGTCGCACAAGTCGTTGACCAGTCAGTGCCGGGGAATTTTACTTGCCAACAACAACCTGCCTGGCTCGTGTTTTTGGCTCTCAACGTGGACACCAGATTTTTTGGTGAGCGGGGAATCTGACGCTGTGCGTTAAAATCACACATAAACTATGTACGCTAGCGCTATTTTAATCTATAAGAAGAAGAACGTCAGGGGGACTTGAAAAATTACAAACTGATATGTATACCATTCATTACGTAAAAATATTTACTAATCGCTAATGTATTCAGGACAACACTAGATTTCGTTCAACTAAAGTGAATAAAGAATCAGGCAGACGTTCGTGAAAGCTGCTCTACCAGCTACCAGGCAATAGAAAATGCTGAAAATATAACCAACCCTTATACATAACAATAATAAATTGCGTGAAAGTATTTGACTCAGTCGAGCATCAGTAGTCATGCAGGCATTGTGAAATCTAGGTGTAGATAAGAAATATGTGAAACTACGGGAAGATGTCTATACTGGCTGACAGAAACCATAGGCCTCTGTAAAGGAAGTAATATAATTCCCACAAGGAAGAGTGTTAGGCATGTAGAAATAATCTATCCAGTAGTAGTCACCGTTTGCTTTGAGGAAGTATTCAGAGGCAGTTATAGGATACGATTTAGCGAAGATTACTATTAGAAATCAGCAATTCGTTGATAACATTGCCTTGATAGGTAACTGATCAGGGGACATATTTTAAAATATTAATAATGATTAGACGGGCAAAGCAGAGTACTAGGCCTAAAATTAATATGAAGAAGACTAAAGTAACGTTCAGCAACCTTGGGGAAGAACAGCAGTTTACGATAGCTAGCAGGGTGCTTAAACTAGTAAAGGAATACATTTACTTAAGACAAGTGTATGGCCACAGATCCGAATTGCCAAAGGGGAATGACGAGGAGAATAAGATATGGACGGAAAGCATTTGACAATCACTCTGAGATCATGAATTACAGCTTACCAGCGTCCTCAAAGAGGAACGTAAATAACAGCTATGCGTTGGCGGCACTTATCTATCGGGCACAAACTTGAAGGCTAGCGGAAAGGTTTCAACTTACAATAGCAACAATGCAGACAGTTATTGAACGTAAAATGGTCGGTGTAACGCTCAGATGCAGGACGCTTGCCGAATGTGCCAAGGAGCAAACGCAAAGTGTTGTCTTTTGTGGAATAATTTTCTTAGCGGTTTGAAAACAGAGTCCATATTAAGACGACATCTAAGACCATAGACACCGTGAGTGTCCCCTGTGTGTAGTCAAATATAATGTCTCTTTTTTATTAACCGTTAAGGCAATGATTTTAGAGAGCCATACCAACTAGCTCAAGTTGAGGTTTGAACGAATTGTTGATCTTCTAGTCAAAATCAGGAAGAAATGGGCATAGGCAGGACATGTAGTGCGAAGAGAGGATAACCGATTGTCGCTAAGAGTAACAAATATAAGATTACAAGGTTCTAGTGTACGTACACACACACACACACACACACACACACACACACACACACACACACACACACACACACACACACACACACACACACACACACACACACACACACACACACACACACACACACACACACACACACACACACACACACACACACACACACACACACACACACACACACACACACACACACACACACACACACACACACACACACACACACACACACACACACACACACACGCACACGCACACGCACACGCACACACACGCACGCACGCACGCACGCACGCACACACGACACTCCTAGGCCTCGCAGGAGCGTTCGTACAGCTTTATTCTTTTCTTCTTTCCGCTTGCCTTACACGTCGTGTAGTAGCTCACGAATGTATGCTAATGAGTATATATTAGGCCTAAGCGAGGACATGCACGAGAACGAGGAGACGTTAAGCCGCTGATTGAATTCATTCATGCTGATGCGTTGTACCTTTTGTAGCGGAGCCTAGGTGTCTTTCATGTTTTTAGGTCAACCTTGCATTACTGGAAGGCCTGCGCACGTTCTCCACTTCAAAGCGCAGTTTCTCATTGCGTGCTTAGGCGTTTCTATGGAGTATCTATTTAAAGGGACAGACGTATGTTCTGCGCTCCTTACAGACGTAGAGGTCTTACTAGGGCCGTGCTACTGAAGTCGCATCCAACTTGTCCCTTGTCAGCGGCTTAGTGGGACGACCGTTATGTCTTTTTCCGTTTTTTTTTTATTTTACAAACACGCCGATTCAAGCTAGAGAGGCACATCGGTCATGGACTGATCCGCACTTGTTATTATAGCTTGCCACAATGCGTCGTTTATAAACGAGCGACTGTATCGTAGCGGTGGCTTAGCTGTTTGAGCAGTGGACACCGACGCGGGAGCTGCTCCAAGGCTGGGCTTATCTACAACGAAATGCTTGATCAGTTTGGGTCCTATTTGGCGGAAACCAGTCATACCAATGTTTGTTCAAGTTGTGCTTGACTCTTAGTCAAAATAATGAAAGTTCGTGTTGAGGCTTCAAAGAGGATTAAAAATAAAGTTGCTTCAGCCCACTTGAGTATAGCCGCTGGAGTGTGGCTTAACTCTAGTGGAGCTTGTATTGTTGTTGTTGTTGCGACTGTAGGAAGAAGGAAAAAAAAATGCACGGGCCTGCTACTGGCTTTGTAGCTGAGCCACCTCCTCTGCTTCGTGCCGACAGAAAGGAAAATAGAGAAGAAAGAAAACGAAGAGGGAGAGAGACGCGCGTCGCAACAGCCGTCGTCCACCACCGAAGCGGCGGCGGGTGCGATGACGGCCTACAACAGATAAAAATTCGGAGGCAGGCTAGCCCCCGTCGCAAGCGGCGGTGACCCATCATTCCCAGGCCCCCCTCACCTCCCCCGCTTGTATTGCTGTCGACGCCGCGGTTTTATTTCGTCACTTACCACACACAGTGCACCACAAAGGAGAACGAAGCTACGAGAGAAATAAAGAGAAAAAGGATCACTGAATAAAACGAGCATGAATCGTACAATTGATGTGACGTGGTGCTTGGCGTATGCTGAAAATATTTTTGTTTTGGTACGATGGGCGGAAATTAACTAAAATTCGGGGACGTTTTAGCCATTGAAGGTGAGCGAGGAATTTCAATTACTATTTCACAGCGGAGCATGAAAGGAAGCGCCCATGGTCGCCTCGCTTCCGCTGGGTGGCCAAGGAGAGAAGAAGAGGAAGAAGGACGTTGAATGTTCTACGAACAAAAATGCGGGCCGTTTGAGTGCTTTCAATCGCGATGGTGCGGATGTGGGCACACGTGGGAAAAAAAGAATGAAATCTCCTCCTTTGATATTTGGGGCGTGTCATTTTTCGTGTCGCTTGTACTTCAGTGCGCTCCTGCTGTTTGTGTTTTAGAGATCATCGTTCTGGTTTTTAATTTAATTTATCTATACTATTGGCATTATTTCTGTTACTGTTTATATTTCGCGGAGAAAGCCTACGCTTTGATGCCGACTAAAACAGATGCAGTCATTCTGTTTCTCTAGAGTTTGTCGTTCAGTTAAGTCAGGTGCATTCATTGTCACTGAAACTTAACTGTATGTTCTTGTACTGGTCACTTGGAAATTTTAAACTAGAAGAGTTTCATATCGATAGCGAGCAGAGTTTAATCTACATTCGAATGAAGAACTGTCTCAAAAGGGAGTAAGAGAGAGAGAGAAACGCAAGTAATGTTCAAAGTAATTTCTTAAGTGCTGAATGCGAGCTACGCATGAACAACTTCGCGCGATTATGCATTCAGACCAAAACGGCACAACTGTTCGTTCCAGTTGGCCTGCGCTCTTTGAGAAATAAGAAGATAGAAATTACTGAAGAGAGCATCGCATTAGGGTACTCCCAACTACCAGAAACCGATCCCACTGGCAAATGAGATTCTCCTGAATTTGTTTTTACGGAAAGAAAAAAAAAAAAATCAGTAACCCAATCATACTCCTGGAATAATAGTATGAATTTCATAATCTGATGGGAAACAGCTATGCCGCTTTAGCTCTTTTCGTTGGCCTGATACTGTAGATCATACACTATAATGATAAGCAATCTAAAAAGCTTAGGTTTATTACTTTCGTTTAATAGGGTCTTTGCTAAATACTTTTCCACGTGATTTCTGAGAACTCGAAAAGTTTTAAATATGTAGGAGATACCGCGCTTATTCTCGCTACCAAGGATTGTGAGAGATATTATGCACTCTTTCAAGAAGATGTATTTATAATTGTATGCTTATACTTGTTGCGCTTGTGACTGTGCTATTGCGATCTTAAACAGTGGCAAAATATTCAAACCTTTTTGTGGATGGGCAACTAAGCCGGGGTATCTAATGAAGCACTTTTGCAAAGGTTACGAATTATGGTGGCTTTAATCTACAATCACTGCGAGGAAAGAACTTTTAATTTCCGAATAATACACATAAAGCGCTGGTGAAATCTGTTATTGCTAAATATTGCATTATATGGAAGAAGGTCGGAACGCAAAATAAAAACGATTACTACCTGCATAAAAAGAATAGTAAATACGACCACTTACGTAACAGCCTTAAAGACGGCTGCTAAATTGCGGTAGTCAAGTTAGGCGAAATGTTCCGGTCCTCAGTGGTTGCGTGACGCTAGTTAGCCGGGGATTTCAGAACACCAGTCTCACGCAGAAGTAATACCTAGAAAAATAGAAAGATGCATTTAGCTATGAGTTCACTTAACCTGCTGTATAAAGACGAAGTAATGCGTCCCTGTGGTATTTAACCAATTCAGCGGCAGTCTGAACAGTACTGAAACAACAATCGTGGCAAACATAAAAAGTGGTGCTTAGCAACGGCGCAAGAATGAATTTCGCAAATGAGTTTTCACGACAGAGTCGTTTCCTTTCCTCTACATGTGTACAGCCTACTTTGCTGCGCTTGTCAAGCATCACTTGCTCTTTGCTCTTCCGTTCCTCTGTTTTCCAGTTTGCTGGTCAGGGTGGGATCCTGCTCGTGATGACTGTTTTGCGAAACCTATTGTGTCACAGGCACCTGGCAGTGCATCTCCACTCAACATGGGCTGTGTGTTTACGGAGACCAGAATAAGACTAATTTGCATGAAAAGCTAGCGAATAAACCTTAGAGTAAAAAAAAATGAAGAAAAAAAAAGGGAGACTGTTGCGAGGTGAGACAAGTGGTCTGAAGAAAGGGGGATGATTGGGGATTGAAGCTTGTTACGCGCTTTAATGCACTGAGCGATGAAGTTGTCGATGTCGCACTCATCGTGGCTCTCTCCATCTTGTTTTGCCGCAGACCGTCGCTTCCTTGTGGCTAACGCGCTCGTCGACTCGCTGCCCATCATCTACTGCAACGACGGCTTCTGCGAGCTGGTCGGCTGGACGCGGGCCGAGCTGATGCAACGCTCGTGCCTCTGCGAGTTCCTGCACGGGCCCCTGACCGACCCGGACGCCGTGGCCGCCTTCCGCGATGCCCTCGACAACATGGTCGAGCGGCAGACCGAGCTGCTCTACTACCGAAAGGACGGTGAGTGTCCTCCACCTTTTCACCCTCATATTTACCCCGACTGCCTGACTGCCAAGCGCATGGCGTTGCTGAAATGGACGCTAGCAGGTGTAACATTCATATTTGGCTAGTCTACTGTCGTGACAAAGACTTTTATGAGGCTCTGACTTGCAGCTTTTTTTTTTAAAGCAATCATTTAGAATCCCATCCGCTTTTAGTAAAACTCCCCTTACAGCGTACACAGAATGGTAAAAAATTCAGTAATGAAGGGAGAAACTACTGTTCAAAGGAACAGGTGCAGCTCAGAACGGGAACGCAATTCGTTGTCGCAGATGCGAAAACACGTGTTATTTTTTCTTTACATTTCCTATGCGATTATTTTTGTGTGTATAGTCTATACGCCCAAATCCTTCTCTCCTCGCTATCGCTGTGGTCTGTATTTCTTTTGTTTATCGTCTTTCTGTCGCTTTTTATTCCCGCTGGCCGCCACTGGGGTTCTTAAGATAGTAGAAATCGATTTCAGAGGCCAGCACCATTTTTTCTCTCCGTATTTTTTAAAAGTTCTAAGTAGCATGATAACTATTACTTCCGATCGAATATTTTAAAGGGTTATTCTCTGCAGCATTCCTGTTTAGCATTTTGCTTGATAATGTTTGAGATAATCAGTTGTTTGAATCGTGGGAACCCTTTTGTAGTAACGCTGGCGTAGTCAAGTAAAATGCTCACAATTTTCATGAATAATACGGTTTAAGCATGAAATGCTTTTTAATCATCATGATTACCAGCTGGACTATACCCACTGCAGGGCGAAGGCCTCTCCCATACTCCTCCAATAAACCCAATCCTGAGCTAGCTGCATCCACTTGAACATCGCAAACTTCCTAATTTCCCCCATCCACCTCGCTTTCTGCTTTTACCTGCTACGCTTGCCTCCGCTGGGAATCCCATTTGTTACTTTTTGCGACTATCGGTCATCTAAACCTTTGTATTACGTGCATGTTCTACCCAGGCCCATTTCTTTTTGATTTTGACTAGAATGTCAGTAATACGCGTATTTCCCCTAACCCGCATTGCTCGCCTTCTGCCTCTTAACGTTACACTTACCATTTTTGTTACATAGCTCTCTGCATTGTCCTCGATTTAAGTAGATCCGTTTTATTAGCCTCCACGTTTATGCCCTATAGTACCGGTATGATGCAGATTTTATATGTTCTCCACTTTAGGAATACTGGTAAGCGCCATTCAGGTCCTGAGAGTGCTTGTCAAATGCGTTACATCCCAATTTGATTCTACTATTTTTTTTCTCTTCCGTTGTCCGGATCTGCGGCAACTGCCCGTCTCAAGTAGACGTATTCTCTACCTGTTCTGAACTGTTTTTTTTTTCTTTCGAAGCTGTTGAACGTTACTTCAGTCTACGCAATATTAATATTTAGGCCCACTGTTTTCAGATGCTTTTACCTAGCTGATTAATCCTCCTTTAAACCTTAGGTACTTAGCAAGCTACTTTAGTTACTTAGCTAAATAATTCCTTTAATACTAGTGGATACTACTAGAGAGATTATGTCTCCATGTCTGACACCCTCCTTTAGAGGAATTGTATTACTTTGTAGAGAACTCAATGCCTGCATGACTGCTGAGGTTTCTACTGAGTCAAATGCTTTTTCGTAATCTATGAATGCTATGTGTAAATACTGGTTATATTCGCAGCGTTTCACTGTCATACGATTCACTGTAGAGCAGCCTTAAGATATCTTGTCTGGTCCTTTTTGCAGAGTGAATTCTACAATATCTGTAATCCTTTGATTCTGATCTTATTAGCTAGTACTTTAATAAATAAGTGTACGTATATGGATGTTAGGCTGATTCTATATTCGCTACATATTGGGCTTGAAAATGAGGAAAGAGACAAGCTTGCAGTATACATCCATGATGTGCCTGGACTATTCTAAGGTATTTTGTGTTTACTGCAGGCAATTGGGTAAGGATTGTCCTACTGCATAAAGCAGTGCCCTAAACGTACGCATTTATGCGGCAGGTAGCATTTAGTTGCGTTTCTTTTAATGCAGTATTCGTGCATTCTTCGAGGCTATCATGTACGCTTGTCAATACATGGGCGTTCTCTGTAATTCAGGTTAGCTTAGACCTATATTGGGGAGGTGGTTTCTCACTGAAACCCATGTACTGCAACGCTCCCGTTGTGAAGGGCATTGGGACGTTTTAAGACATTTGATGTACACATGTGGACAGGAGGAGAGAACAGATAAGCGGACACTGAGGATCTGGACAGGGCAATGTAGAAATGCGGCCAAGTGTAGAAATGCGGCCGCCTGAACGTAGTCACAAAAATGATGTGTACCCACTTCCCCGCATCGACGACGCCATTGACTGTTTGTATTCTGCGTCGTACTTTTCATCTGTCGATCTTCGATCGGGATACTGGCACATACCTATGCAGCCAGCAGGTGAGAAGACCATCTTCATCACGCCCGATGGAATGTTCAAATTTAATGCTGTGCTATTTAGTTTATGTAATGCACCTGCGACATTTGAAAGATTCATGGGTTCCCTACTACGTGGACTGAAATGGAAGGCCTCTATTTGCTATTTGGACAACGTATATTCTATCTGGACAGAATTGCTGTTTTGATGAGAGCGAGCTTTAATGCTTAGTCACCTCGTCGACGGATACAGTGTCCGAACTTATCAAAAAACCGCAGCCGTTGCCATGTTTTAGCATCATCAGAATGTAAGAACTCCGCAGGTTTTTGGGGCTCTCCCCATAGTTCCCACGTTTCGTTCTTCGTTTTGCAGACATCGCCTGCCCGTTCACGTGCCTTCCCGCAAGGACGCTCCATTCAAGTGGAAATCTGAGTGTGATTCGTCTTTCCGACAACTTAAGTTCCTCCTAACGTTACATCCTATTTTACGGCATTTGAACCCTTCTGCTCCAACGGAGGTGCATACTGACACAAGTGGTATAGGTGTCGGTGTTGTCCTAGTTCAGCGCTATGACGACTGTGGACATGTCGTTACTTGCGCTAGTCGGTCTCTGAGCAAGACACTTCGTTTTTGAGAATACGGCTATACCGTTTCATACAAGAGTGGCCGACGGCACGCAGACGCTGACTGCCTGTGCGGGTTTCCACTTGCTACGACGGAATGTGACTCGGACAACTCCGACCATTACATCGCTGCTTTATCTACGAACAGAGTGACACAACGACCAGCAGATGGAGCTGCTTAGGGCCATACCTCGAACGGCCAGTTTTATCTACATGTATGGCAGCACCCTATGCAAGAAGGCTTACTCAGACACCTACCTCAGGTTCCTGTTTGTAGTCCCTGAAAGCATCCGCCCTCCTGTTTTACGAGTTATACATGGTGATCCAGCTTCGGGACACCTGGAATCTGCGAGAATTCTGCACCGCACTGAGGGACGATTCTACTGGCCGCGGATGCGTGACACGGTTGACCAGTATGTGGCCAGTTGTCCTAAGCGCCAGAGTCACTAAGGAGTTACAAGGAGCTACTAGTGTAGCTCCTCGTATGCATCACCTTGTGGCGCCGCCAAAGGCTGCTTTCGAGAAAGTCGAAGCCAAACTCTTGGGTCATTTTAAAAAATCGCAAGAAGGTAATCGTTTGATTGTTGTATATGTGGACAATTTTATACGGCCGCCCCTCCCGCCGCTACAGCGTACAACGTTTTTTCATGCTGCATTCCGCAGATTTGCAACATGGTCCTCCGAGAGTTGTGTTAAGTGACGAAGGCCGTCAGTTTGCTGCCGATGTAATTGAAGAACTTCTCCGTTTATGTGCATCTCGTTTCAGAAATTCGATCCCTTAACACCCTAAAAAAAAATGGTTTAGTAGAACGCATCAACAGAACTCTCACCAATATTCTTGCAATTCACGTCGTTACATAAAAACCGAGACTGTGCTCTTTCGTTCGTCACATAGGCCTTCCAGGCATGACACCGCAGACTACAGTCTGTTTTTCCTACTGTACGCCCGCTCCCCTCGACACGCTATCGACACCATCCTCCGATTTTTTTTACTGAAGACGACCCATGCTTATCGGAAACATAGCTTTTACGGCGAGTTAGGCATGTTGGTACATATTTTTTTAGAGAAATCATCGCAAGAAAAAAAAAAAAAAAACGCGGAGAAAGACGAGACGACAAACACGGGCGCTGAACTTACAATAGCTTTTGTTGGGGAAGAATTCACTTTTATACGCATTCTGTACAGCCCTGGCTATCCCTCGCGCATGCGCAAATAGGTCAACTGTTTTTGGGAAGAGGTGATAGAGGCTCTGCTGACACAGCCCACCCCTCAGAATACATATCTGTTCAGATTCTGCGATTTCTCTAGTGATGCATTCTTTGCTCTTTCTGGTTTCGGAGGTGATATCAAGTGCCGGTGAACAATCTTGGCAGGTAAGACAGTGACTTGCGAGAAAACCTTCAAAGTATTTTCCCTCGCGCGTATTTTTGATGTTCCTGGCATGCTCTCGTAACCTCTCGTTCACGCATCTCCCAGTTTGCCTAACGTACAGATAGAAGAAATATGAAAGGGAACACGGGAGCGCGTGGCCTAGCTCTGCGCTTCGCAAAACGCTGCCACCAACGCAAGACGAGAATGGGTGGCACTAAGAGTATGCTCTGGAAGAGCAGCCGACCAAGCTTACTTTAGATGCGTACTTAAGGGAATTTGGTAAACTACACCTTCTGTACATTAAAAAAAAAAAAAAAAGGCCGCCTGTGTTTTTTGCCACAGCCACGCTGCTGGGTTGCCTCCGGATCAGTTATCCTGTAAAGCTTGGACAGCTTGCGAGGAGCAGAGAACACGACTTTCATGTCGTAACGCTGGGTTACCTTTTTCAGATTTTGCGACGGTGTGTGTATGTAAGATTTCACTGGTACCTTCTGCCTACGCTGTGCGCGGGCATCGCACGTTTGTGCCTTACAGCGCATCTTCTTCACTTAGGAGGCCTTCAGTGACTGCAACCAGGAGGTGGTGAGGGTACCCAGCGCTCAGCAGTCTTTGGGCTTGGCGGTCAAACGCTGCTGACACAATATGCCGGCAAGTATTGCCGAGAGCGTGCTTGAGGCACGACATGGCAACAGCTCGTCTAACGAGCTTCAAGTGGCCGGAATTGAAGGGCAGAATTGCTTTGCTGGCGCGCGGTTCACAGCTCCAGCAGACACCATCATCTTTAAATTAAAACCGAATATATAGAAATCTAATTTGGCCTTTGACTGAGAATTTGGAGGTGAGGTCAAGAGGGTTCATTACCATTCCGAACGCAGCTAGTACATTTCTGCTAACACATTGAATCGCCATGAGTCACAGTCTAAAACAACTAAAATCATCCTCATAACGAAAAACCTTGATAACATTTCTGTCCATGAGGAAAGCGAGCAGTTGACGATCGAAATGAGCCAGCAAAATGTCACTGAGAACAGAGGTTCTGCAGGGCCCGATACACATACCTTTCTTTTGCAAGTGTGGTGTCCCTTCAAACTCGATGTAGATTGATTTGAGATAAAACTTTAAACGTTCTAAAAACCGAAATGCAACCCTCACGGTGTTACAGTTCGAGAGTTTCAAAAAGCTACTCCCATGTATAGGTTTTGCAGACCAACGAATGAGTTTCGAAATCAGCGCATGGCAAATTAAGAAAATAAAAATAAACAATAGATCTCCCGTTACGCACACGCGTGGCGCCATTTACGAAGGTACACAAAACACAGCAGTCTCTTGTGGCTCTGACCAAAAGTTGCACATGAGGCGCAAAACGCGTTACAAACTATATTCATAAATCAAAGAACATGCCGCAACATCAGCAGTAAGAGAAATGCTTTCGCATTTTTGAACTTGATAGTCTACCAGTCTTAAGTGCACCCCTGGAATGTTTTTCTCCGACAGTTTCGGGAATGATATTCCCTTCCCCAAGGACAGCTTTACAATAATAAAATTTCATAATTATCGGCTTGAAGAACAAACGAGCAGATGTAAACTTAACCCCCCCCCCCCCCCCCCCCCCCCCCGCCTTTAACCTTTTTTTGAGAGTGGGGGCTACCGGTCAGGTTGGTAAGATGGGGAAAGTACACATCGAGAAGGTTAACGCAAGTTGTGCAGGAAAAAATCCAGCGCGTAGGCTCCAGTCGCCATCTATATTAAACGAAATTTTCCCGAAGAAGACGAATGATATAGATATGTGTACATACAGACTACATTGTGCAAATCGCAAACGTCAGAAAAGGTGGTGCGTAAAGCAAAGAAAGATAGTGTGTATGCGCAGTCCAAGCGGCGTCTCCATCCGCATCCGCTACTGCTCTGCTCTCTGCTTCCTATCTTTTCTTTCGCCGCGCGCACTTATCTCGTTTCCTACCTGCGCGAACGAAGTGCAGCCGGGCCCACACTTACAAAATTCCAATTTCGCTTGGGACCCGCTTATATCCGTCTCAAATATTGCGTCTCAAATAACCGACTCAAATGGCTGGTGATTGCAATGACGTCGCCAAGAAAGATGAAAATGGGGCTTTCATAATGGGAGCGTGAGACGACTGGATAGGTTTATTAATAATACATGAGCCGGCGCTGGCAGAACTAATGTTAGCAGGCGGCTTTCAGTAGATGAAAAGAAAATACTTTCAGAAATAACGCGAATGATGAAATGAGCCTATGAGGATGATTTCATGCCCACGGGGCATAATGACCTCTCGGTGGGTGATTGAGCTTCGCGCTATAAGACACGAAGCGGTAATATTTTGGGCACTAAGTTCGTGATGGTCGAACCATGGGGACCCGAATGAGCTGTTTTTATACGAAGAACGTCAGATTAAATTAAGACCCAAGCAAAAATTTTATTTCAGTTTCTTTTTCACACCGTTTATTTTTCAAAGAGTTGTCCTACGATTGCAGTTCGGACAAAAATAGAAGCGGCCCCCAGACTTACGTGTTTTCTATTGGTATTTAAATTAGTGCAGTTATCATTTAAATGACTGCAGGTAACGGTAAAGTCTGTGTCCGCCGGAACCTTTGTTTCTTTCGACGCGGGTGATTTCAAGTATATCTTTCTGTTAACTGCGTCAGGCTTCAGCCGGTAATTGGTTGAGTGAAGCGCTCTTCAGGGCCCGCTGCGGCAGGGCAGAGACTATGCATTTTTTAGCATTTGTGCCAAGGTAAAAATATGTAGTGGGACCATTGCGTACACGCGGAACATAACCGGCCAACAACAGCCACGACAAGCCATTTCGAGTATGGAAACTAATCCTATAGAATGACTTCTTATAAATGTATTCTTAATAATACCTTGCATACAGTCTTGCTTTTAATTAAAAGTGAGAAAATCACGAAACACAATTAAGCGAAATTGTTTTGAACTCATAGCTAGGGCTAGTGTGGGTCCCTCACAAGAAATTACTGCCCCTCCCGTAATCGTGAGCAAGTGTAAGCATGAAATGATTATGGGCTCCCTGGTAGCCTTGTCACCTCAGTGAACGGTCGCATAAATAATGGCGTTGCCGGCGTTAGAGAACACTGTAGAAGAACGGCTGATTGGGCGAGTTGGTGAACCATGATGTACAGTAATATACGTGCGCAACAGAGACGAGACAAAGAGGAGAGGAGGACGCGCCGTCGTTGTCCACTTCTCCTCTTTGTGTCGTCTCTGTTGCGCACGTATTTTACTGTTAGAGAACACTTTTCTACTGCGTGGCGTATAACTCCTAAAGCGTTTGCTTTCCGCAAGACACTCCCTAACTCAGCTTTCGATAATCTCTATTATTCCAGTGTGTGGAAAATACGTAAACATGCGAAGTTTTGTGGAGTGCCCGATCCAAATAGAGAAGACACCAGATGTTCATAGTGAAATTAAGCTGGACATTAATTTTAGTCAAATTCGGACGAAGGTAAATTTTTTGGATCCAGGAAGCATATTTTAGATTTGATCACCTAAATCTGCGTCACCGCTCACCGCTTAGGCCATATTCCAATTACATTGCACGACTTGTACGACGGCTTAGAGAGTGGGGAACTCGTCTAGTTAAATCTCGTTTGGTACCCGGATCTTCCTGTTTCAGTTCCTGGATGACTGGAAATAAGTTTTGGCCCGACTTCGCCTGAAGGTTGCCGAAAACGGGAGCGAAAGCATTTCATGCTCAAAAACACAATATAATTGCACAAGATGGAAATGCAAACTTCTTAAATGAAGAAATTAAAATCACAAATTTATAACATGTTTGCAACTCACTTTAAGTAGTATGTCAACGCTATATATCGATAACTTGTCCACAGTAATGTTTACATAATTTTGATAAACATATTGACGAATCTACGTTTTTAGAAAGAACCTTTTCGATAATTGCCGAAGAATGGTTTTCGTTTGAACTCGTTCGCGTATCGTCAGCTTGGGAATACAAAAAACACATGAGAGCGGACGCAGACTAGCGTTGTACTGTCTAAGTGTCCTACCGTATGTTTCCGTCCACTTCCGAGAAGATGCCATACAAGAGACTACCAACCAGCTCAGAGCCAATCAATTTTAGAGCGCAGCTCTTTGGCGCCAGTTCCTGCATTTCGCGTCGTCGTCGCCATCGCCGTCGCCATGTGTCCCTCGTAACCAGCTCCGCATCCGGGCAGCGCGCTCCTTGCCGCCACCGTTCGCCGCTGCCCCCCTCATGTTTTCCGGTTGCTGCGCGCGTCCTGCCACCGCCGTTCGCCGCTGCGTGTACCCTCCCCATCTTCCACAATGACGTCGACTGCGCGTGTTCTCCGATCGCTGCGTGCACTCCTGCCGCCGCCGTTCGCCACTGCTTGTATCCCCACCCCCTCTTCCTGCTTGGCAGCGACGGTGTTCTCCGGTTGCCGAAGCGCCGGCTCAGCATCAGCGGATCACGGTGCGTGCACCTCAAGCCGAAACGCAGGGTCACTTTGGTTTGACTTGCTAGCGGCGTTAGCGGCATCAGTCAGTCGCTGCTATTTCTTCGCCGCACAACGTTCCTATGGGCCCACGCGCTGCCTTCCGCGACCTCCAGATTACTTGATTACTCTCTTCGCTCCTACTCCAATGCCACCCCTGTGCGGCGGCAATAAGAGCGCTGGTTCGTTGGCGGCGGATCTCAATATGTGCATTGCCCGAGCCGAAACGCATAGCCGCCACCCTTCGCCACAGTGAACCGCCTGCCTAAAAGCTGTCTGTAATTGTACATACATGTCTTGCTCGAATTCTTTGCCTCAACCTTTCGAAAGAACAGCTGATGGCCTTCTCTCAAATTTCGCATTAAGAAGCAACGTAATCGTCGGCAATTTTTTATTACGACTTATTACAAATATCATTTCAAAGGGGTCACGAAAATAGACAGCACGCTTGAGAACATCACACGAAAATGGCACATAGGCATGTGCCAGGTGCGTTTTTCAAAAGAAGTAGCAAATAACATGAAGCCGGCCATCGAGGACCTGCATGCGGATATGTTCATGTTGTGATGCAGTTAGAAAATACGTGAAAAAAAATTGCGTTCCGAAAGGGCTTTGGAATTTGTCCAAACTTGTTGGATGTGGCATAAAAATACTACGTTTAGATGGCTTACCGAGTTGCGGTACCCTACGACTTCCCTATAGTATTTTTAACTCTTAGATGGGGGATGAAAAAAAGTGGAAGGAAAAAAAACAGACTGCGAACTGTCGGACAAAGGCGGGTTGGTAGGGCCAGCCTATCTCCAACAGGCAATATCATACCATTGTATTTTATAATTGGACTACAGGCTATATTTTATTAAATACTTTAAATTTAATAGATTATTTTTGTTTAATAGGTGGGAAGCATGCTGCCCCAATGCTATATGCTGGCTGTGTAACTTAACTGGCTATGTATAGCAGCTAAACGGAGTATACATAGGATTAAAGAACAAACAAACAAAAAACATTGTATTGCATTTAAAAACGCATGCCAGCCATGTGATTGTGTAAAGAAACCTGTATTGCTTAATTTTTTTGTCGGTGCTGAAAAGATTCAACATACACACTCAGGTATTTGATCCTATTTTGCATGTTGTCCTGGATAACTTTTTAAAGACAAGGTGGCATGTTTAAAGTTTATTCTTTCTCCCTAGATCTGAACTCAATGGTATTTGGTTTTCTGAATCTTGTTTGGCAGCAGACCACATTAGGTCCGTTTCTAGTCCTTTGTCTTTTTTAGTGTTTACTTAATTTAATGTCAATCCCATAATTGTTACAATAGCTTCATCATCAGCGTATATTGCTTCTAGGGAATATTTTATACAGATATAAAGTCATTTACTTATAGCCCAGTACCGTGTCACCCGAGTCACCCCAGTCAGCATGGCCTGAGGTTTAGAGTTGTGCGGCTCAGGTACATAGTTAGCGCAGTTTGTGCTTCGAAGATATTAACTAGTGACGATGGGAATTCTCCCCACCTTCACAAATTTTCCAGCTGGAAATTCTATAAGGCACGCTCGGCAGGCTTAATCACTTTAGAAAAGAGGCTCAGGCAAACAGTGAATGATAGCATGCGTTAAAAAGGGCGACTATAGCAAAACTCGGAGATGTCGCTTTCGTTCATTTGCATTCTTTCCTATCTGTTCTGTTTGGCTCAATTACCAAAACCTCTGCTCTGTTCTCAGAAGCCTGCACTCGCTGATCACTGCAAACACCATCTCTTCTGTAATGTAGTAGCTTTCCGTTCAGACCCGGGCGTGAGGGAAATAGAAATTTCAACCCTTTGTCCTCGAGCTAACTCCAGAACTTTGTGTCGTTTGCGTTCTGCTAAAGCTTTGCAAGGCTATGTTGGGCCCGCGAAATCTGTCATCAAAATATGTCAAATGTGACGTCATCACGTGGTCAAGTCATATAGAGTCATTGATCATTAATGATAAGATATATAAGGATAAAATGATAATGAATGATATTGATAATCATTAATGATAAAGACAAGTAGTGATAGATAGTTAGTGATAAGGTTATTAGTGCCACATGAAAATTATTATCAGGTAATTAGGGAGAAATAATCAGAGATAAAGATAATTAGTTTCCTTTACTTTTTCTCTCTACATAAGCGGCTGCGAAGTTAATAAGGAAAACTACATAAAATTTGTGGTGCGATCGGAAGGGTGCGTGGAACGCGACGTAAACTGCAGTGGAAGCCCGCAAAGTCCAATTTCATCGCTTTTACAAGCGGCATCAGGTCGAGGACGGCGGAATTCCTGGGCGCTGAGTATACGTGTCGCGCTCCCCAGGCCTTTAAGTGCATTTCTTCCTCATATAACGGCAGCGCTATGAAACGCTTTGAAGTTGAACGGTTGCTCCTTTCCCGGCGACAAATACCCTGTCGAAACAACGACAGCCGTAAGACGCTCCTGTCACCTAGCTTTTATTTCTGTATTAAAAGCGATGAGAAAATGTTGGAGGAAACAACGGCGGAGAGAGAATTTCATCAAAAATACGCAGCTTAGATAATTTCTCGAAATCAAACCAATAATAGGGAGAGAACCTGGACGGGTTCACTGACAGTGGTGCCCAGCGTATCGAAAACTAAAAGACATGTAGTGCACATCGGCTCATTATTTTAAAATGTCACGTTTCAGCTAAAAATTTAGTGAACTTCGCTACGGAAGCGGCCAGGCTATTTGAGCTATACTGTGCTATTCGTCCACATCTGTTCGGATTCTTTGGAGCCGCTGTGCGCTTGTTAATACTTTTTCGCATCTGCGAATAAAGACGGGGGTTGAGAGAAGGGCTGTAGACACTGTTGCTTCATTTACAGTTCCGTGCAAGAAGTAGGCAGCGCTGTAGAAACTGTGAATGAACCCTATGAATGAATTAATTTAATTCATAAGGTTTGACATCCCAAAGCGGCCGCAGAAGCCGGGATTGAACACGCGCCCTTGGGGTCAGCAGTCGAGCGCAGTGACATCTCATCCACCGCTGCGCGATTGAACCAGTGAATGCACAAATGAGTGAGTGAGTGAGTGAGTGAGTGAGTGAGTGAGTGAGTGAGTGAGTGAGTGAGTGAGTGAGTGAGTGAGTGAGTGAGTGAGTGAGTGAGTGAGTGAGTGAGTGAGTGAGTGAGTGAGTGAGTGAGTGAGTGAGTGAGCGAAGAAGGGAGGCTCGCGGACGAGTAGCTTGGTGGACTCGTTCCTTAGTGAATTGATGACCGGTTTAGTGTTCAGGATAGAAAGACCGGCTTCCGCTTTGGCAGCCGCGTGTTTCAAATAGCGATCAGCTGGTTCTGTTATGTCCGCATTGTTCTCGTGCAATGCTTTTCATTATTATTATTTTTTTTTTTTTGCTGCATTAGCGCAACGGCTCACGCTATGCTGATGTCGGTCCTTAATGTGCGCCTCGAAAAGCGTGTACATGTAATATGCCCCTTAAACAAGTTCATGCCTGAGTATATTAAGTTCGGTCAAGCAAGACATCCTTACACAAAGAATGCGTTCTGCTTCTCGGGCCGCGGCGAGTGAAGCTCCCTGCATACAAGCAACGATGCGGAGGCGTCCACGTGTCCTGAAATCCATGCGCGCCCCTCAGAGAACAATGTTGTCAGTGCCAACACTTCGGAAGGCTCCAGGGGAGCGGAATTCGTTCCCACGTGACCCGAGGATTCAAAGCGCTGGCACCTTTCGGAACAATAAACAGAGAAAAAATCCGTTTTAGGCCAGCCCCGCCGCGTCTACTTCCATGCCCTCTGTCGACAAATGGTATAAATATCTTGATTGAGGAGCGCGTTGAGCGAAGGGAGAACGTTCGGGACGCGAAGCCTGAGGCAGCAACTTTGACTCCACACGAAAGAGAGAGAGAGAGAGAGAGGAGAGGAGAGGCAGAGATGAAGAAAGAACAGATTGCTTTCTCGCTCCGGACGAAGTGAAATGTTCTCCGTCGCTCCGTCCGTGCTCCGGCATCCGACCCCTGCTTTTTTCTCGGTCACGATTGCCGGGTGCCGGCAGCGGTCGTGTAAGTGCGACGTGGATCCATCGAGGCAGACCAATTTTGAGGCGCTCCGGAGGCCGGAACGGGACGCTCGAATGGCCCGTCGGGAAGCCGAGAAGACAACGCCGCGGTGACAGCCGCCGGTTCTCGCGTCTGTGGACGTGCGTGAACCCCATCTGCGAGACCCACAGCGGGCATACCTGGAGGCTTTGTTCTCCGAGTCGATTTCTCGCCTAGAATCGATGCGAACGGTGGGAGTGCTGTTGTTTTATTTCCGATGAAACCGTCGCCGGGCGCGAACTAGGTACGATGCAGCTTTCGAGTAATGCGATCATTCGATTTCGAAATTATCTAATTGGTATAGGTTTATCTTAGGTTAACTTTTACTCCTTGCGTCATCGAGGCTGAATGACTTAGGGTATCAGACATAATAATGAACAATAATATATTTCAGTTTCTTTATATTAACGTTTTTTATCCACTAAAGCTTGCACATAAGATCAAAAGAATGGTAATGTCAGACGCTTCACGCAATAGCAACCGGTACTTATCTCAATATTAGACCACGCTTTGTTTGCGCAGATTAAGTTTATCTTTAGTTTGTCTGAACGTTAACAGCCCTTCGCGTTCAAGCTTCCTCTAGTCTTCACTACCGATATTTTGACAAGGCCAGCACACCCAAGAAATCTACGTTTGCTGCTACGGATGGGTAAAATAGTGCCAGCAAATGAAGCTGTGAGCGCAGATCTGAGTCGAGTCACGTGGTGTCCCCTCGCCACTTTGCCCAGGCCATTGCGCGCAGGTTCGCTTGGTGATCCTTTATCGTCCAATCGTTTTCGTGACGTTCGCTACTGGGAGAGAAGGTCATGCATCAGCTCTGTTAGATTCTCGGCAGCTACGCCTTAGTCAATGCTACCGCGCTGCTGCAGCAGTTTGTCCAACTACACCATGGCGCTGCTCACCTTTGTCGCCTTTATTTTTTGTCCTTCGGACGACGAGGAAAGCCGACCAAAATATTTTCCAATCAAATAATCCCAACAGACCGACTTTACCACTACCTAAGGTGAACACGGCTATTCTTATACCGAATTATGGTGACCGCAGAAGAGTGCTGTGGGTTGTCGTTGTCTTTAAAGACCTATCTAAAGCACTTGTTATCGCGCGCCTACGGAATCATTACCATTACAACAATTAACCTGATTAACGCTTAGAGCTTTTATCTCGATTTTTGACGAGGAAGACCAAATTCATCAAACGAGATTCAAGCCCGAGTCGCAGTAACCAGGTACAAGGGGGGGGGGGGTGTCAAATGTTCCCAGGCTGCAGGTTTTGCTTGTGGTCAGCATATCCTAACACGTGAGATCCCATTAAAGCTATAAATTATCTCAGAGGTTGGAATAATGCTTCTTCTACCCTCCACATGTATTTTGAGATTTGGGGCCGTCGTAGCTGCCTGGCTATACTGCTCAGAAGCAGACCCTGTGGCCTGGGAACTTTTGACCACCCCTGCACATGTAATGTGTATTTGGGGAAATGTATACAATGAATCCACGGTTCCTGTAATTTCCCACACAAGTACTTCGGTTCATCAAATTCACTATTTCCCGTTCGTCACCGGTCCACACCAGGTGTTCATTTACCTATATCGTCCTAGACGCCCGATTATATTCGCAGGTGTTCAGATACGAAGTTGGACTTCCGTCGCTTAGTTCCGCAGATGACGTTTCATAGTCCGTGAGGTCGGGATCGCTTCAGATCTTGATACAAGGACAAAATCTTCGTCAAATATTGATAACAGAGAGCCGAGGAATTTTTCGACTCTTGCAAAAAATGTGGTTTTCAGCGAAGTATTTTTCAATTTGGCATGTTAAACTAAAAATTAAAAAATCGAGCCTCCTCTTAATCTATACACCTCCAGAGCTTGCAAATCCGCCGACTGCCTTATTTAAAAAAAAAGCATCGGAGGATATGATTATGACTCATCATTTTGGTGTGGCTGCGGGTGATCATTATTTATCAGCCGTGATGACCCTATACGTCGAGCCCATTGCTTATAAAATGTGCAGTGAGAAATGTATCAGCAGAACATGTGACATAAAAGTGACGGCACGTTAGTAGTAATTTTTATGATATACGGAAAATGAATGCAATGAGGAGCGCCAACGAAAGATAAAAGATGAAAAACGAACTGAAATCTTGCAATTAAACGACTCCTGGATGAAGAAGAACACATTACTGCATAAAAATATATTCAGAAAGAGCAAATTATTACTTTATCTCCAGAACATTTTTAATTCGTAATAAAAATTAAAGATATACGCAATGGATCGATAACCGGACGGACGTCAAGTTAAAGACAGTGCTTAAATGGCGCTTGCTTCTACTTTCGGTGCCTGGCACCTTTGCACAATTAAAATATTCATGGAGAAGGAAATCTTGTCAAACGTTGCAGAGTTAGGTTTCTATAACGAGGCTGCACTGCCGTGTTTCGCCCTTAAATTTGTATTTGCACAGGTCTGGCTTGACACTTTCTATTGTATGTGTACTTTGCGGTGAACCAGAATCAACAGACCATTCCTTGCTACTTTGCTCCCGCTGAAAACCACGTAAATAAGGCGATTGTTGGGGATTGAGGTGCCATTTAGCAACTTGGCCCAAGATCAGTGAGCTGCCTGGTTTTAATAATTTGGCGCCACTGTACTTTGGTACAGCCACAGACACGTTCGTTTCTTCATTCAAAATTACCTGCTATAACAATCGACTGCATCGCTAAATTTTTAAATATTACTTCACGACAGACGCAAAGGTACGCGTTGCTCTCCCAGAGGCGTAACGACATTTTTGAGTGTTTCGCTTTTTTTTATTTTATTTTTATCCGACGCCCTTGTTTGGGTATACGTTGTTTGTTGCGAGAACAACAACAACAAATCTGTGTGGTCTCTGTGTTCTCGGCCTGTGCGCTATGTCCTGATCGTCACTACGTCGTTCGCCACGTGACATCTTTGGCAGAGGAGCCCGTTATAATCAACCCAGCGAATCATGGAGTGCGACTAGCTGCCGTTTTGTGTTTATGGCTCCTCAGAGCGACTCTGGCATCTTCTACCGAACTGATGGCTTAAAAGTTGATGACTGACTCAGCTTGTACGAATGAGTGGAACCCTGCCGTGAACAAGTGGGCCTCTACCCTGATGCTGGCGAATGCCATCTTTTATCGAAGATATAGTGCTAAACTGCCATTTCGAAATTACAGGACGCGCATGAAAACGGGAGGCAGACCATTTCACTCACAGCGCGCCAAGACAAGGTTGCAGACGGAAAATGAAACACAAACAAGCCACAGTACCCCGGCTCAGTTCATCGTCACGACAGATTGCGCCCATAATCGCATTCTTTGATTTTATTTCCTGTCCGGCCATTCCATTTTCATCGACTACGCATGGTGTGTACTTTACCTCGAGCTTACTCGAGCTCAAATACATTGATTGCACACTCCGACTGTTCTGCACAGACTACGCTCATATGCAATCTCAATCCGTTTCCTTCATTGCACTCGCCTCATCGCCAGCCGTTACCGACTGCTGTGCCCATCACTGACTTCCTCCTGACCCGCAACGCTGCGCTGCCCCTTACAATTGCAACTGTCAAAGGGAACTTCTGTGGCTGACGCTTTTGGACTCGGGCTGTACTCACGAACTGCTTCCATGCGGCGCGGCCACGCTTTCAAAGCCGTGCCCCCTTCTCCTTTCCGTGACAGCCCTTCCTTTCATCCTTGTTATGTATACTCCGGACAGTAAACCTAATCTGACCTGATTTTAGTGTGTTAACATTATAACTCTGATGTTGAGAAATTGAAGAGGCTTAGCGTGGCTGACTAGTGTAACGTGCGAAAGCACTAGATTTGCCTAGTTGATATCTTGGTATATGGCACATGGAAATGGCATCGCCACTGTCTTCTCACCATCAGATGCCAAATGTACTCTCGTAAGGAAAATCCAGATGTATACGTTACCCAAGTTGCTCGGAACGAAGTAAATATAAAGTCCCGCTCTAACCACGCGGTGTACGAACGTGCCTGCGTGGCCAAAGGGGGGCTTGTCTAACTCGGAGTCCAAGGGCTCTGCAGCGCTGGATTCTAATCTTTCATCTTAGTAGTAAACCCTGATTACGCACTATCAACTCCGACCAATTTGGCGACGCACCGAATCAGTGAGCCGGTTAGGCCTCGTGCAAAAGTGCCTTTGCGCTAAAACTGTCTGGCAACCAGTGTTCTGGAAGCCAATTGCCACGATTGATGGGTGGTAAAGTAGAGATAAGTATATCCTCCTCTCCTGTTGTAGGGGGAGGAGAGAGAGGTGTTACGTTTCGAACTTCCCGAGTAACGAGACGGTGCACGTGTCGAGATGGGCGTCCGTTTTTCTAAGAAGACTGCGCGCGACCACCTCGGAGTTCGTGGACCAGAACCACCCAGGACGCAGCAACGCAGTGTCGCATATCGGCAGCGACGGCAGCAGTTGCCCCAGTTTGTGTCCGGAGGACTGTGCACAGAGGCGCTAACGAATTCGCCGAAGAGCGGGCGCGCCTGTGTTTGGAAACAGAGAGCCGCAGCGCCTGCGTGTTAGCACCGAGGAGAGAGAGCGGGTCATCTCCCCCCCCCGTGGAGAAGAACGGTCACCGCATTCCTTTCCCGCGGAGTGCTCCCGCGCGAGGGGTCCGCGTGGGTGGCGCGCGGTTCCGACCTTGGACAGCCAGCAAGCCTCCTTGGGACCCCCATGCCTGACTTCCCCCGGCGGAGTCGCCATCGTGCCGCTAAAGTGGAAAGAGTGCGCTGGGAGGACGTTCTAGTGGGCGGTTCCCGAATGCCAGCAGATCAGGAACTCAAATGTGATTGGACTTTGACAAAATAGAAAATTCCCCAACTAGGTACTTGGGGACAAAAAAGTTGTTAAAAACGAGAGCACGAGTGCTCTCCAGTGTGTACCTTCTCAGATTCACCATGTAAATAAACCTTCGTTAAGTTCTCTCTAACTCTCGGCCAGTCTCTGCTTGGGTGACCACCGCCCAATATTGAAGTGCATGCAGCCCGACGTCTGACTCGGCTTTTCGCTACCCGTTGGTCCGCTACCGGAGCAGTACCAACGCAACAGCTGGTTGGCAGCGTCGGGATGGACTCCGCTGGAATCATGGTTGCAAGGTTCGGTGAGTGCTTGGCTTTTCTTCACTGAGGTTTTACCAGGCTTTGTAGTAAGTAAGTTTACAAAGGTGGTGGGAATTGTTTATCGTTAGCACGGGACTTGAAAGTACGTGACGATAAGAGATTTCTAAAAGGAAGAAATTGCAGCACTCGGGATAACCATGAATTTGAAAGTGTTGAAAAAGCCACTTTTGCTGGAGTTGGCCAAAAGTCTGGGTTTGGATCTTCAGGACCAAACGAGAAAGCCAGATATCATTGAGGCTATTGAGGCACTTGAGGCAGACGACGATGAGCTCTCGGAATGCCTGGAGCTGATTGCTGAGAGAGAGAAATCAAAGAGGGAAGCAGAAGAAAAAAATGAGAAACGCATGGCTGAAGAGAGTAAGCGCTTAGAGCAGGAACTTGAGCTGAAGCGTCTCGAACTGCAGGTGCTAAAAGCTCGAAATGAAAGTGATGAGAGCGTAGCATCGGGCACAGTAGAACGCAAGTCGTTCCGCATGAAAGACCTTATGCAACCTTATAGGAAAGGAGAGGACATAGGTCTGTTCTTGGTAAACTTTGAGCGCACGTGCGAGAAGGCAGGGTTTAGCAAAGCAACTTGGCCACAGTGCTTGCTGACACTGTTGCCTTGTGAGGCGGCAGATGTGATAGCCCGCTTGACTAAAGAAGATGCAGATGATTACGATAAGGTTAAATCTAGTCTGCTCAAAAAGTATAGAATGTCAGCGGAAGCTTTCCGGCAAAAATTTCGCAAAGCTAAAAAGGAGAATGATGAGTCGTACCCGGAGTTCGCGTATAAGCTTATGGCTAACTTGGGGGAATGGCTCAAAGAAGCTAAAGCTTATGACGAAAGCCAAAGAATGTTGCAATGCTTCGGACTCGAGCAGTTCTACTCTTGCTTGCCTGATGAAGTAAGGCATTGGGTGCAAGACAGGCCAGAAGTTGCGACTGTTTCGAAGGCAGCAGAACTGGCAGAAGAGTTCGTCTCGCGCCGTGCGCTGGAAGGACGGAAAGCCCTAAATACCAGAATAGGAAAGCAGCTGGATGGAGAGGGCAGCCTGTAGAAGAGAGACAGCAAGCACGAGGCGTAGACGTCTCAGAAAGAAGTGTGATCGTAAGAGAGGAAGCACTTGAAGCAGAAAACGGTCAGAAGAAAGCTTTTGAAAAGAGACGGCAATTGGTTTGTTACAACTGCCAAAAGCCGGGACATTTAGCTGCGGCTTGCAAAAGCCCAAAGATTGTTTGCTTGTCAGTGAACAGCAACAATGAAAGTATGCGGCTTTTAGAGCCATACTTACGAGATCTCGTCGTGAACGGAAAACCGTGTCGCGTGCTTCGAGATTCGGCGGCTACAATGGATGTAGTTCATCCTTCGTATGTAGAGCCAGAAAATTTCACTGGAGAGTGCACATGGATTAAACAAGCGGTGGAAGCAAATAGCGTGTGCCTTCCAATCGCTAATGTCAGCATTAAAGGTCCATTTGGCGTACTTCGCACAGAGGCTGCCGTGTCAGCCAGTCTGTCGAAGCAGTACCCCTATCTTTTCTCGAACAGATCTGACCAACTGTTACAGCAGAAGGGACTAGTGTTCGGAGAGGGGGCTGCCCAAGGGTTGACTCGCTCGAAAGCAAGAAACTGGGCTGCTAAAGCCAGCACACTGGAAGCGTCAGGTGGCGTTGATGCGGCAGAACATGAGCCGTTAGACACGACAGAGGCAATCCACGCGCCGACTAACGAGGATGGTATGGAGTTTAAAGAGGCCTGCGGTGAGCTTCTCATAACACCGGCATCTGACAGCTTGCAAAGATTGCTGGGGGTGGACCGATCGTCCCTGATAGCCGAGCAAAGAGCCGATTCCACACTGCAGAATCTTAGGCACATGAAGAGTAAAGGTATCGCGAAGAAAAACGTGATATTCTTAGAAAGGTCCGGAATACTTTATCGAAAGTATCGTGATCGCAGAGGAGTGCAGGTCGACCAATTGGTCGTACCAAAACGCTACCGCGGTGATCTTTTGCACTTGGTTCACAAGAGCTCCCATTCAGGTCATTTAGGGCTCAAGAAAACAAAGAATCGGTTGTTGCAGGAATATTACTGGCCGGGATGTTTTCGGGAGGTGGAAAATTTTGTAAGGACCTGCGACACATGTCAACGGGTGGGCAAGCCGGGAGATAAGGCGAGAGCCCCAGTGAAGCTAGTGCCTGTGATCACGGAGCCATTTCGACGACTCGTGATCGACACTGTTGGTCCCCTTCCAAGGACTAAGACTGGTTGCAGCCACATTTTGACAGTAATCTGTCCTGCCTCCAAGTTTGCTGAGGCAGTGGCCCTGAAGGAGTTAAGCTCAATGGAAATTGTGAACGCACTCATGTCCATTTTCGCACGGGTTGGGTTTCCCGCTGAAATACAGTCAGATCAGGGGACTGTTCTTACCAGCGCACTGACTACAAATTTCCTGGAGAAGTGTGGGATTAAATTAATCCATAGTTCAGTGTACCACCAGCAGTCCAACCCGGTAGAAAAGATGCACTCGGTAATGAAACGCATACTGAGAGCCCTGTGTTTTGATCGCAAAACCGACTGGGATGCCTGTTTGCATGCAACAATGTTTGCGCTGAGAACCGTGCCTCATGAGGCCACGGGGTTCTTGCCGGCCGAAATGGTCAACGGCCGCTCCCTGCGATCGCTACTACGCTTTCTTCGGGAATCGCGTGAGGGCAGGGAAGAGAACCCTACGGTGGTCGAATACGTGCTCGCGCTACTTGAAAGGTTGCACAAGGGGCAGGAGCTCGCGGGAGGCGAAATGAGTAAAGCGCAGGTGAGGGCCAAACAGTGCAATGACCGAACAGCGAGATCACGCTGTCTTGAAGCTAGAGACGCGATAATGGTGCTAAAACCGTCCCAGAAAAATAAATTGGAAGTACAATGGGAGAGCCCAGCGGAAGTCATTCAGAGACTGTCCGACACGCGCTGTCTAACTAGCCTGCCCGGAAAGCGAAAGATAGAGCCACGTTAAATCTAACGGCAATGCCGATGACTTAAGTCGATGCTTTCGGTGTTATTGATAGCATCGGTGAGTCTGGCTTGGATATGTTTTTTTTCCTGGCATACGTTTGCATTATTACCATTTTTATTTTAATCTTGAGCATTGTGTTTGTGTGAATGAATAATGTTCTGGTTGTTTCAAGTGCTGAAGTAGTAGAAAAAGGATTAAAATAATATTGGTATGAAAGCCTGGTGGATCTCGTGGAGAGAGTCCTGGCGCTTGCCGTCTTTGCGGCAGTGATTTTCGTGTTGTTCAAACTGATGCTGTCTTTCCTGTGAATGAGCTGGTCTGCAGAGAGCAAGAAACCCTCCATAGTCTTGACAAGAAGCAACGAGGAGCTGCAGAGACCATTGGAGGCAGCAGAGCATCAGCAACAGTGAACCCAACCAGAACGACATCGTGTATCCCTCTGGACAATGGTTGCTGACCTTTGTACATCGGGATCTTCAACCGCCGCCGGAGAAGCTGTTACGTTTCGAACTTCCCGAGTAACGAGACGGTGCACGTGTCGAGATGGGCGTCCGTTTTTCTAAGAAGACTGCGCGCGACCACCTCGGAGTTCGTGGACCAGAACCACCCAGGACGCAGCAACGCGGTGTCGCATATCGGCAGCGACGGCAGCAGTTGCCCCAGTTTGTGTCCGGAGGACTGTGCACAGAGGCGCTAACGAATTCGCCGAAGAGCGGGCGCGCCTGTGTTTGGAAACAGAGAGCCGCAGCGCCTGCGTGTTAGCACCGAGGAGAGAGAGCGGGTCATCTCCCCCCCCGTGGAGAAGAACGGTAACCGCATTCCTTTCCCGCGGAGTGCTCCCGCGCGAGGGGTCCGCGTGGGTGGCGCGCGGTTCCGACCTTGGACAGCCAGCAAGCCTCCTTGGGACCCCCATGCCTGACTTCCCCCGGCGGAGTCGCCATCGTGCCGCTAAAGTGGAAAGAGTGCGCTGGGAGGACGTTCTAGTGGGCGGTTCCCGAATGCCAGCAGATCAGGAACTCAAATGTGATTGGACTTTGACAAAATAGAAAATTCCCCAACTAGGTACTTGGGGACAAAAAAGTTGTTAAAAACGAGAGCACGAGTGCTCTCCAGTGTGTACCTTCTCAGATTCACCATGTAAATAAACCTTCGTTAAGTTCTCTCTAACTCTCGGCCAGTCTCTGCTTGGGTGACCACCGCCCAATATTGAAGTGCATGCAGCCCGACGTCTGACTCGGCTTTTCGCTACCCGTTGGTCCGCTACCGGAGCAGTACCAACGCAACAGAGGACAGAAAGTGGAAGCCACAGAAAGAATTTAGAGGAGGGCTACAATGGACGAAGATGGTTGTGCTGCGGGGTAAATAAATCAACAAACCAGGGCTGGTTGCCATAGCAACACCTCTTCGGAGGGCTTTACTGTGGAAGGCGAGCGGTGAGAAAAAAAGTGAACTGTGATGAGGAGCGGAGATACTAGATGCTGCCCTTCCGTTGAAGTGGTTGTTTGTGAGCGTTCCCTGACGGAGCTTTTGAGTGCGTCTCATGCAAACGGGACCTTTAACGAGCGGTGTATACAGAGCATCGAAGACGTGCGGCGAACCCGAAGAACCGAACAGCGACGCCTTCGGAGATGGCGACAGACCAGAGATCCTTCTCTAGAGGAAAAAACATGGGAGTGTAAAGAAGTGCAAAAAAGACTAGATGTGATATAGATGTCATAGTAAGAAAATGGGTCTGTGATGCACATGTCCTATATTATCTAAAGTGTAATGAAAGTCTAATGCTACCTATTTCTGTCGGACCAGCCCATCGATCGCAGTCAATTTTTATTTTAGTTATCTCTGTGAACTTCATATTTGTTCTTTTTGTTAATCACATCTGCCGATAGGAATTATCGAGCAGAGCTATCCGCGCGGTGGCCAATCAAACACTAGTAGTAGATACCTGCAGATTCTTCAGCAACGCTTCTGATTAGCGAACTTCGTCTGGAGATGCTCAAGTGAAACACTTTAGTTGTCATTCAGTAAAAGTACCATGCCTGATTGAGTGTTGTCGCCGGCAAACGCATGATATCATTAGTAGAAATTATTTTTTTCTTATTTTTACGAGCAAGCTGTAACGCCCTCGGTGACAGTGTTCTTATAAATTGAACGCTCGGTACATGAAGCAGATCGGGAAAACAGGCACTCTTTATCTGCTATTTGATGATTAGATTTTATAACATGCTTGGTAAATGTGAAAAAAATGGATATGATCAGTCTACTTAGAATGAATTAATTGCATACCGTGTGGAACTGGTACCTGTGTGGAACTGGTAGCAATGAAATTGTAGCAGAAGACTGGAGTTGTGTGTGTGTCACACGCCTTTTTATAAGGGGCTTCGTTAAGAAAGCATTAGGTAGTCAGTGCTGGTACTCTGAAACTACAATGCTCTTTAATCTTTCCCATTCCACATTTCAAAAGAACCTTCTGTTTTTCTAGGGTATAATATAATACACTACTGAACTGAACTGAATATATTACAGCCATTCAATGAAATATTAAAATGAAGGAATGGTGAGTGAACAGAGATGGAAGTAACGGCGCCTATGCAGCTTTAGTGCTATATTTTACTGCATTCATTGAAGACAGGATCCGAACGAGCACAAACTGAAAGAGACGATATAAATAGACGTAGCGCAGTATAGACACTGAGGAATAGCACGAGCGAAAGCCAGCCTAACCCATATCGACTCCCTAAAAGCTTAGCTTCCGGTTTCATTTTCAGACTGTTAAAATAATGAGCGCTGAACTGGCAGTTTTTGCTCTTTAAGTGGAAAACGAAGAAGAGATACTATCGAATCGCGTTTTTTTTTATGAAAACGCAGACCGACCCTCTATGCTCGTTAAAACGGTTAGACATGCAGCTCAATCATGAGTATCCTACGAACATCTCATCATAGAAAATACAGGTAAAAAACGAAGAATATCGTCAACGCATTCCTCAGTTTCGATGACTGTGGCACCTTTAGTGTTATACAATGAGCATATATCGGATACATTTATGAAAATATTGTTACCGACGAGGAAGAAGAAGCGGGCACTGGCGTGAGCAGGCGCGCTCGCACTAGGTCCGCCAACATTCATTAAACGTCATCTGTCATTGCCATCGGTCATATTCTGTTTACTTTCTTCATCGGCTTGCCGTCTCATAACATTTTCGTGGAGCGTGCGCGGTACGTTCATCTCACCTCATCCTGGCCCGGAGCTTCGGCGTTCACTCCTTCCGTCGTCGACAGCGGGTTCCTCGGACGCATCTGCTGGCTGTTCCTCAACGTACCAAACTCGGCCTGACTTCGCCGTTCCTACCCCCCCCCCCCCCCCCCCCCTTCGCCTAGTCCCCCGCCCTGACCACAAGAGACGATTAACGACAAGTAGCCTGACGTGAATACCCCACTGACAAGAGCCGCCACCAACACATGATGACACATATCAACGAATGAAATACGCGACCAAAAAAAAAAAAAAAAAAAAAAAAAAAAACCGAACGACCCGAGACGCTGACCAGACGAATCCACCGACCCGATACAACGACACACGTGAGGTCATCACCCCTGCCCGTGCCGTTTGATGCGTGTCTGGGACTTTGACGTCAAATCCTGACGACCTGTGCAGCGAAAGCTTCGTGGGCCAGGCTTCATCGGTCGTCATGGTGGCAAACCGTTACCTTTCTTCTCTTCTGCCTTCACCCATCCACGCACGATCATCGTCATGTTATAAATCTGATCAACTTCGACTTCTTCGTCCACCGATCGGGACGAACGCTGGGTGGCCCAGCGTAGTATTACGGACGAGGAGAGGTTACAGCACTGCAGACTCTCTCGCAGAAAATATCCACCCCCAGCCAAGGGGCTCTCCAAAGCGGAGGAAGTTAGATGGCGACGCCTACAGACAGGTACATATAACACACCAGCCCGTTTAAACACAATACACCCGGGTTCTGCGACCCCAAATGCAAATATTGCGGGGAAAAGGCAGGCCTGCACCACATGGTGTGGACCTGCCCACACAATCCTCCAGATGATCCGAATGCAGTGCCAACAATTGAGGGGTGGGAGGCTGCCCTATCCAGCTCTGGACTAGAGGCACAACGGGCCCTCGTGACACGTGCGCGGGTAGCAGCGGCAGCCGCTGGAGTCCCGGACTAGGGACTCCACCTACACATCCCCCTCCCTTAAATATACTTAATAAAGTTTTTCACTCACTCACTCAGGCAGAAGAAATGGGCAGTGGCGCGGGCAGGCGCGCTCTCGCTAGGCCCGCCAGCATTCATTAGATGTCATCTATCATCGCCATCGGTCATGTTCTGTTTCTTTTCTTCATCGGCTTGCCGCCTCGTAACAATACGATAATTAAAAGAGACAAAAATATTTCCAGATACATTGAGCCGGTGACCGACATAACTTACTTTAAAAACTCCATAAATATCTAAAACTCTCCAGATAAGCTTTTTATAAACCTTGTTGAGTGCATGGTTTGTGCATGTTGCAACACTGCTGTCACTCTTCTGGCGCCACCATGTGGCCAAAGCATATCTTGGGGAGTGGCCGAACGTCGTCTTCGTCCCTCGAGCTTAGCTTCATTAAAGTGCCATATGTTATTTAGACAACAATAACAACAACAAAGAACGGCTGTGCTGTTCTCTTTCTAGCCACGTTTGTTGGTAGCAATAGGGGCGTACAAAGCCGTTTACAAGACGATGCCATATCAGTTTTGAAATGAAGAAAATCTAACCTTTTCAAGCTCTTCAGCTTATTTTCCACCTATCTCCTCCCCCCCCCCCCCCCCCCCCCCCCCCATCCACCGCGGGGGCAGTGGTTAGGGCAGTGGTTAGGTTGGCCGAATGATTAAAATCTGGCCCGCTACTCTGCACTGGGGAAGGGGAAGGGGAGTGCACCTTAAAAAATCTCAGGTGGTAGAAATTTCCGGTAAATTCCACTACTGCTTCT
>NC_139345.1:35159577-35347077 GCF_055883805.1 Amblyomma maculatum | reverse complement strand
GCACGATTTTCACCTTGAGGGAGATATAGACGTCAAAGTTCTGTGTTAAGTTTGGTAGTCGGTTATGTAACTTTGGGGCCTAGTCACGTAGGCCACCAGGTGACCCGTGACCACTGTCAAGGTCACGTGACCTGATGGTCGCCATATGACCTTGAGGCATAGCCACGTAGGCCACCAGGCCTGTGACCACTATCAAGGTCAATATCACATGAGGTGCCGTCGGGTATGCACGGTTTTCACCTTGAGGGAGATTTAGATGGTAAACTTCTATGTTAAGCCTGGGGGTCGCCATTTGACTTTGGGGCATAGCCACGTAGGTCAAGGTCACATGACCTGGTGGTCGCCATGTGATTTTGGGGCATACACACGTAGGCCACCAAGTGGTCCATAGCCCCTGTCAAGGTCAAGGTCACGTGACCTGGTGGTCGCCATGTGACTTTGGGGCATACACACGTAGGCGACCAAGTGCCCCGTGACCACTGTCAAGGTCAAGGTCACGTGAGGTGATGTCAGTGTGACGTGGAAGTAGAGGGCGCTAGAGAGGCGATATGTATATGAATAGGAGCCCCCGGGCTCCTGCTTAGGTTACAACACTGCGCGAGATGGAGGACGACGAACACCAAGGCAACGTGCGCGTCGGAACGCGCACGTTGCCCTGAAAAGGCGGCGTGTCGAAGAGACCGATGAAGAACGGGCTTTACGTTTGGAGAAAGGCACAAAGTGTTTAATCCAAGCTTGGCAATGAGCGTAGCCACGTACTATCGGGGACAAAAGTCTCTGGGCCACATGTCTGGTGATTTTGGACTAGAGACACGATGTAAACGAATTATCACCTTGTTTCTCCAGTAAACATGAAAAAACTGAAGTCCGACTTATCCATCGACAAGTATGGTCCCATACTACTGGATAATACGGACGTTATGCCCTTTGGTTGCAGTTTGCGTGGTCCACATACTTTTGTCCTTGGACATGAAGCTTTTGCTTCACTCCAGGGTTAACCAAAATTAAGCACTTATTTATTTTTTATTTGTGACATTGTCATTACGCACATACTCATGACACGCAGTTGTGACTCGTAATTATGACACTGCATTATGTGAAACATCGTCTGCTATAGATATAAATACCAGTCTTAAGCGAGCCGTACGTACAGGCCTGCGTGACCTAGATACAACATGTCTATCTCCGGACCCAAGGGCTCTGGAAGACTGGATTCCGCTATTCGGAGAAACAGCGAGCGCATAGCCAGCCTTACAAGAGTATGTACGAGGCGTCACAATACACATAGTTTACTTTCGAAATGGATTGACTCCAAGTGACGCAGCCTACTTTGTGTCACACTCTTATGCAAAGGGCGCTCGCCAACATTTAACCACCGGCCTCCTTGATTAGTGTACAGTGAGACGAAAAACATATTTTAGTAAAGTTTGCTTCCAAGTGTGCATTTTTATGGACCGCGCTCCCGGCTAAACCCTTGTACATTTTGCCGCGTTTTAGAAATACCCAACCTTTGCAAAGACGTTTTGTACTTTCACTATCTGTTCTAAGATGTCCTTGGCTGCTCTTTATCAAAGGACGACATCGTAAGAGCACTATGAAATCAGAAACCTGCTTTTAAAACTTCTGCATCTGTGTGTTCCTAAGGGTGCAAAAAGAAAAAAAAAAGCCTGCTTTTTATGCCTCATTTTGCTGTGGTGTCCAAGGACGCCACCTTTGTTTGTAAACACGTTGTTGAATTATAGACCAAAGTATACTGATCATTCTATAGACCATCGTCTATAGGCTTAAAATATATGCTGTCTACGACTGTTCTGCAAGTCGTACAGGTTTTCTTTTTTTCCCGCAGCACGCGCCTAAACGCTCTAAACAAGTCTGCTCACTATTATAAGACTGCATACAAGGTCGCTACTGCTCGAATGAAATGATAACCACTGCATGGGACTCAGCTTGCTGAATTGGAAGCGCTGCTGACGACGCTATAGAAAAAGAAACCATCGCGACCAGTTTAACTTTCAGCGCGAATCAATCATTTCGCAAAACCTTTATTTTTATTTTTTTTCTTATTTTTTTTTATGCACCGATTCTTAGCATCAGCAGACATTGGTTTTCCAGTCTGAGCAGTTTGGTACCATTAAACATATTTAGCAGTCTTTAAAATTATTTCAATTAATGCATTGATCAATTGCACACTCAGGAGTTTCGTAGTTAACATCATCAAGCACAGCCTTTTCACCATGAACGTTTTGGCCTCTTTGCTTTGAACCCCTTTTATCATGCCTTTCATTTTGTTTCATTTGCTTAATTCATCAATATATCCATACATCAATTAATACAATGGCTTCAAAAACTCGTGTTTGCCTATCGCACACCAAGTAATTATTAATCTCTCGAATAACCAGTTACTATAATGCGCTTATTTCCAACTACTTCTACTACGCCAACGGCTCTTCGACGGAACGGGCTGCATAAGCTATCGCTTAATAAACATAAAATCGAATACAAAATCTATTACGCTATTTGTCTACATCTACAGGTTTCCTGCTCTATTTGTATGCAATATATACGCGATGCGCAAAACGCCGACAACGCCGCCTGTCGCCAAAGCCGCAAAGCGTAGGCGGGCTCGGTCGGGCGCTGTTCATGTCAGCCTCTATGCGCGCGCGTCGTGTTTTCGTCTTTGGTCGCGGTTTAACAGATATAACGCCGCTGTCAATCTTTAGCAATGTCCGGGAAGAATCGCTGCGTAGTTGGTTTTTCGAACAGACATAAAACCTTGCCAGGAGCACGTTTGTAAAGTTTCCAGCGATGCTTCACGAGAATGACGGCGGCCTTGAATCGCGTTTTTTCCACACACAAAGCAAGCAATCGCACCGAATGACATTTGTTCAGGTTAATGCCCTTTTTTCGACGCACTGCTACACGACCAAAACTAATGCCATTTGCCCATTTCTAAAGTATGGTAACTGCGACTGACACGCAAATGTTGGTGCGCCTTGCCAGATTGTGGCAAGCTCTCCGAGAGATGGGAGTTCCAATTCACCTCATCTGTCTCCTCAGGAACCTGTATGAAGGGCAAGAGGCCACAGTCAGAACTGGGCATGGTCTTACTGATTGGTTTCCGATTGAGAAAGGGGTGAGGCAAGGCTGCATACTGTCGCCCTGCCTATTTAACCTATATGCAGAGTGCATCATGAGGAAGGCCGGTCTGGACGAGTCTTCAGCTGGAGTGAAGATTGCTGGAAAACGTATCAACAACCTTAGATATGCGGATGATACCACTTTAATGGCAGAAAGTGAAGTGGAACTCAAGAGACTTCTGATGCGCGTACAAGAAGAGAGTGAGAAGTTTGGGCTTAAACTGAACATTAAAAAGACGAAGATCATGGCGTCTTGCCCTATCAAGTCCTGGAGCATCAATGGACAAGAAGTGGAAGCTGTGACAGATTTTCTGTTCTTGGGCGCCAAGATTACCTCGGAAGGAGACTGCAGCCATGAAATTAGGAGACGCCTGCTTCTGGGAAAGAGAGCAATGGTTAGCCTTGACCGCCTAGTAAAGAGCAGAGACATTAGTCTGCCAACCAAGATCCGTATAACCCGTGCTATGGTCTTTCCAGTTGTGATGTATGGATGCGAGAGTTGGACTGTGAAAAAGGCTGACCGCCGAAGAATTGACGCGTTTGAATTGTGGTGCTGGCGAAGACTCTTAAGAGTTCCTTGGACTGCCAGAAGATCAAATCAGTCGATATTGTCGACCATAAACCCTGACTGATCATTGGAGGGTCAAATTCTAAAGTTAAAGCTCAGCTACTTTGGTCATCTGATGAGAAGAGAGGAGTCGCTGGAGAAAGATTTGATGTTGGGAAAGGTTGAGGGTCGCCGGAGAAGGGGTAGGCAGCGAACGCGATGGTTAGATGGCATTCTCGAGGCATTGCAGATGAAGCTATGTGATGTTAAGAAGATAGTGAGAGACCGGAAAGCGTGGCGTGACATGGTCCATAGGGTCACGAAGAGTCGGACACGACTGAACGCCTGAACTGAGGCCATGATGTGCACTTCAATACGTTGAGAAGATGACTGCGCTGTAAACGAAAGCAGCCTTTAAATAGACATGAATATCTTGCGTGCCTAGTAACCAACCTGTTGATTAGGACTATCAATTACGAAGTTAGTGGCAGTGTCGGCGGTGTTTGTTTACGAAAGGGCTCGGAAGGTGCACACGTCTGCGCTCGACTGCGAAACGAGTAGGTGTTTCGACGTTTTCGCCAGATCGTTCGCTCGGCGTATTAAGACCCGTCGAAAAATTCCCAAGCTTGGCCTCATCAAGAAAGCATATGGCAAATTCATAACGCTTGCCACATCGGATACCGCGAGCTTACCGCAACGACGCTGCCCGCTAAAGCGGCCGACGACGGCGCTCTGGCCGTGTAATAGGCCCTAGTCGTCGCTATGCCTACGCCTAAACGGTTTCGCATCAAAGCCGTAGCTAGAAGCGCTTTGGAAATAGTAATTTTTTTTTATTATTCCTTCATCAAAATAAGCACTTATTATTCAAGATCAAGAGAGCATGCTTTTCTGAAGGGGGCGAAAGAAATTCGCCTTGTCGGCGATTTGGCGCCGACGGACCGCTGCAGCAGGAGCGATCTGTTCCGCCCGCGCTGGTTGCGGTGGCTGCGGGTTGGCTGGCAGCGATGAGTGCCCGCTTTCTTTTTTTTTTAACGATGATATTTGGCATATTTCACAAACATGACTAGCTGCACAATTATAGAAGCACAGTAGTATTTAATGCAGGTGGCATGTTTGTAGTTTATTTTAGGTGTATCGTCTCACAGTCTCTGGTGTCGAGATAACACATTTCCTCGTTGATCGCATTCGGATGAATACCTCAAACTGATTCGATACCTAATGTCGTTTTCATCGAATGTCATTATATTTTCTCGTGTAGCAGCAAACAAATATCATTTTGAACGAAAGTCATTCGATGGAAAAGGTATTAAATTTGCCGTGTGGCAGGGCTGTGTGATAACTATGTTTTCAGTGTTTTCTTTGCACCTTCCGTGAACACTTCTTGTTTAAAATTGGTTGCCTTCGCTGCCCGGAATATACAATGCGCATTAGATCTATGAAATGCTTAGCCAGACAATATGTAGCGTGCATTGTCATTGCACAGCACACGTTTGCGTTTTGCATTTCGCCTCCACCTAAACACGGGCGGCGCGGTCGACTTCGGTCCCGATAACTCGATCCTCCTCAGTAGCCTGAGCCGCTGCGGCAGGTTATTGCACAGATATTTGCAAATATGCGTTTTGAAACTTGCCGTGCAATTACATTGAAGACTAGAGCTAGTGTTCCTGTTGTCTGGCGAGATTACGAAAATATAACATGTCGCTGCACTTGCTTTTCAGAATAAGGGCTCTAGAGCTTGTTATAAAGTTCCCTGTAATTCTGCAGTTGGGTGCGAGGGTGATACAAATAAAATTAAGATGATACTACAGTAATAAATAGGATATAAAATTTAAATCTAATATGCTCTTGGCTATATAACCTGTGATGCAGCTTTTCAGATATTGCCTCTGCAGATATCCAACTCCCCCATGAAATTATCTACCCGATCCGCCTTTTTGACGACGGAATAGCTGAAATCCATGCTGTACAGGCAATGGTAAAGCGCAAACATGAATAATCTGAACTCTTGCTAAAGGAGCCCAATATGCGCTATTTTTCTGAGGCTCAGAATGCTAGTTTGCAAGCTCGCTGGCTTTTCCTGCGGTCGCATCGGTACAAAACCGCTCGCAGTTTCGACGACGCTGCCGAGTTTGCTGTAGCAATTTATTGCATGTAAACGAAGTAAGCGTGTACTATTAAGCAAAGAAAGAACATTGGTTCATAGGTCGAATGAATTAGCGTGGCGTTGTAATGAAAGCGGGGCACTCAAAATGAGCTTCACTTCGTACGCAACCTTGTTGATGCCAGCTGCAGGAGACGCTTGATGCACATGGAGGCGATGTAGTTTCAGATGGCCGTGATATCGAACACATGTCCATTATTATAAAGGGCGATCCCCTTGCGCACACTGCCACCGCGGAAGTGCCCGCGACACGCGCACAAGCGGCAGATCGCACGCGCGCACCACGGCTACGCTTGCCGCGTGAGGCCCGCGCCTCGGGTTCCGACGGCCGCCGCTACGCGGCTTTCAGTGGCGCCCCTATAGGCGCTGCGCATGGCGTATAGCCCCCATTCCTGTGCACAGATGCCGCGACATATGAGGTCTCCATTTCAATCATACTTATCATAAAGCAGTCTAGGGACACTGAGACATGTTATAAAGACAGCTAGACCTCCTATTTATATATAGGCAGCCTTCACTGACTTTCATATGCCTTCTGAACAGAGCAGCCGAATGTACTGGTGAGGAGTCGCTGATCAGAGATGCTACCTAAATAAATATTACAACTAGGCATACTTTCTAGGCAATCTAAAGCTGAGCAGTTTTCTCGCAATATTAGTTTATTGAAGACAGTGACATATTCCCTGACATGCTAAAAATTGATGTCGTTCTTGTTTTATTCTCTTCAAGGTGTATTCCTCATAGGCTTACACAAATGCATGTCAATTTAATACGGACAGATAAAGCAAACACTATTATTTAATACACTATTACATATTCATATAGGAGACCTGTTCAGCAAATACAATGATAATTTAAAATATATTTTAACATTGTATCAAGAAATGACATTGGACACGTATACGTCAGATAAGAAAGCTTATTTGACTAATACAAACCCATATAAGACTAATACGGAACCTTTGTAGCAAATACGACAATGTCTTAGGAGGCTAATATAAGTTGGTATTAAAATTTTCGCTAGGAACGCATGACAACACTGACAGCTCTTACTTTCGCGCATTTCGCCGCAAGCATAAGTAAATGTTTTCAGGTTATTTTCTCTTCTGCTGGTGATTGCCAGTACGGCAATGAAAATAACCTGATAGTTGGCGAGGCAGAAAGCTTTGCAAGGAATGGTTCGACACTGACTTCATATTCGCCCCTAGGTTGCCAGCGAACCTAGAGACGTTTTCTTTCGCGTAGCATCTCTGCGACCTCTGCATCTTTGCGCGAGATAGCGAGCCGCGACGGATGCTGCGATACAATGTGTGAATGGGGCACCGGAAAGAAATGCACGTCGAGAAAATAGAGAGGGGATGGAGGAATTCACGTTGCCTACGTGACGCTTGCAAAAGAAGAAGTAAACAAAGTAAACAACGCGTGGAGGAGCGTTCCTCTGTACTTCTCACCATGTATACAGCAAAGAGACAACTTCCGTTTTTAGTTGCGTGCGCTCTCAGATTCTGGTCTCATTGTTTACTTCATCTTGCCCGCGCGCACAGCAGTTTCACACAGAACCAACTGCAATCGCGTGCCATCAGCAAGGTTGTGCACTTGCGGGGTCAGAGCAATCGCTGTCCATTGAGCGCACGTAACCAGTTCGCTTCGTTTTCTCTCTTCGGCTCCACCAGCCTTTCTCGCTTCTTCGCCGCTGTTTTTGGCCTGCTGGACTGCCTCGTGCGTTATCATCTTGGAGGGAGCGCTTCTTCGTTTCCAGCGTCGACCTCGAACAAGCTGAGACTTTAGTGAGGTCGCTTGCATGGCTGAATATTATCTGCCCGCACTACGGCTCCCGGTCCTCGTTTGCGAGATGGTTGGCCCCTCACTTCGGGGTGTTTTTCAAAGCTGTATAGCGTGACTCCGCGAATCGCCGCTGCGCCTATGTACTCGCTCGCTCGAACGCTAATGGCTCTTTTCTCGGCTCTCGCCAACGCTGCCAAAAAGCTGGCTGCCTCCCTTCGCGTATCGTCCGCATAGAGGCACACGATGTTGGCGCGCAGTTTCCTTGCTACCATTGCTGCAAACAAGCGCCCCGCGAGCGAAAGCACAATTGGCGAGCACCTAGCATGTCTACCTGTTAATGTAAATAGCGACGCAGCATAGATCGCTAACGCTGTTATGGGATGCAGACACTCTTTTCCGCACATTTAAGGTCTCCTGGTAGCGAAGGATCATTGACGTCGCCATAAAATTCCAGCCAGCGAAACTCGCGACTTGCATTTCGAAGCTCTACCAGTTGCAGATTCCTATCGTTGAGATCAAGGCACCGCTTCTTCTCGCACTTCTTGCTTTTAAATTGGTTGCTTCCTTCTCGAAACCAGCCCTTTGTTTTTCGATTCAAAATCGGCGCTCGTCGATGATGAAATGGAGTCCCCATTGTTAGGCGTTCCTGTACTGCTATCACTCACTGGAAAGGATTTCAAAATAAGGTTGGTTAATGGCCATCCACCGGGGGTTTTCAAACATCTTGACGAAACGGGGTCTGAAAAGTGCGCATGTTTTTCAGTAAGAAAAGACAGCGAATATATTTCAAGGATACGAACATTTAGGACCATTTCGCACGATAAATGCTTGCTTTGAATTCAAAGGTAGCTGGCCTCTGTAAATGTTCATATGAGAGAAGCGCGCTAGTACCTTCAGTGCGCATTAAAACGTACCGAATATCAGTACTTGTTCGCATATTTCGTTTCTGCTTATTTCTCGTACGAGCATTTTGCAACCTGCAGCGCGTGTGCATGTATATATGTGCAACCGAGGAGTACACTATAGAATAGCTGAACTAGTATAGCAAAAAAAAAAAAAAAAGCATTTATCTCACGAGGTCCTAACTGTCCTCATCGTAGTCGTGATCATCATCACTAAATAGTTATAATAGCCAGTGAATATGCTCCCTTGCAAAATATTTTTATTTTTCAATGACTTCCATTCATGACCGTTTCGCACCGTATCTGAGGCGATAAATAACAAATCAACGCATATATAGGCATTTATTCGTCTTTCTTTATTTATGTTTTTCTTTGTCGTCGATAATGGAAGCGCCACTGAAATGGGCATCCCAGTCATTCAGTGTACGATCCATTAGCCACCTGGCCAAGACCACTTCTAGTCGCGAAATTCCATAGGCAAGCCCACAGACTTCGATCTGTGTCATTGGTCAGGCTGACGTCACTGAGTTTCACTTGCAGGGTTATTTTTGACGACTGCGCCTTGAATTCCCAATAGTATACTTAATTTATGTATACCGACTATATTTTATTAATGCTTATATTTACGTCGTTAGCTGTATGCGCGCTATAAAATATAAATAAATAAATAAATAAATAAATAAATAAATAAATAAATAAATAAATAAATAAATAAATAAATAAATAAACCTAATACTTAATAAGCATTGTTTATTACCAGGTGATGGTTGGTTGGTTTGTGGGGTTTAACGTCCCAAAGCGACTAAGGCTATGAGAGACGCCGGAGTAGAGGACTCCGGAAATTTCGACCATCTGGGGTTCTTTAACGTGCACCAGGTGAGTACATTGGGAATTTGGAAACACCACGCTCCCCATTTGGTCTCAACAAAATTGGTCATATTTATGTATGAAGGTGAAGGACTGTCGGCATGCACCTGGGCCGTAATTGTGAAAAACGCGTTTCAAGCAGTGGCAATTTATTTGACCGTCGGTTTGCCTGTCACAAAATATGTGTCCACGGGCCTTATCGCAAGTAGCTTCTACATGTGAATATTTTCATCAACTAGAAAAGTATGATTAGACCAACCTTCACGTATGTATTGCTTCCGGCTGAGGACAGAAAGCATAAAAGTTTGTTTACCAAGTAGATTAGACTAGGAATGTTTGCACGACAGATCCTCCACACAACACAGCGCGGTAGCCTGTGGGGTAGCCCACAGCTTACCGTGACGTAATTTTTCACAGTTGACGAACCAATATTTTACACATTTGGTGCACCGAAGTAACTGGTGTCGATACTAGCGGTCCGTCTGAGCTCCAGCTTCGTATATGGGCACTAGGAGCAGGTTGTTATCTCTAGTCATAAACCTAGAATAGCTAAATGGCTACGCCAACGTTGTTCCCCGCCCCTTACTGCTACTGTCTAGGGAGCATTTTATGACTATCTCATCTATCGTGTTACTCATACCGCCGATCTAAAAATATTCGCCGAACACCTGCAGTCTTCTTTGCAGCGGTAGCAGTTGAGAAGATTGAAAATCATCGACGAAAGCATGTAAAGAAGTCCTAAGTCTATACATACTTCGCCTACCCTTCCAGAACGAACCTTTGTGTTATTTCATCGAAAGGTGTTTTTTTTTTTTTTATGACGATATTAGTGTTTTTTTATGTCTGGTGTAGCGTTTTTCTGGATCTGAAAGCCACACCGAATACCGATTGACCACTAAATGACATAGCAGCGCCTGTGACTCGAAAATGTTGAAATAATAGCAGAATTTATAGGCCTGTGTTGCACTGCTTTAGATTCGCGGGATGATCTGTTTTAAGATATGAGTAATTGGGAAATCGCATCGCTGAGCTAATTCATATTGTTACCGGGAAGCCGTTACATTAAGTACATCCCCGTAACAATATATCTAAGCTCTATCACTATCGCTGAGATCAAGGAAAAGATACCTTAAAAAAAAAAAAAGTCTTTGCTGTATTTGTCTTTGCTTTCAAGCAACATATAGGCGACGGCGTATACACAACATGCTGCTTGCGTTTTACCAAATTTATGATAAACATCTTGGCATTTTGTAAATAGAACCTTAGCTGAAAACTTCGCACAAACATTAGGAAAGATATGTTGAAACCATTAGAGCTAAAACTTTTGAACGGCCTATTTTCTAGCTCTGAAATGTTATGTTAGCTATGACTACGAGAAACATATATCTAATGAAAGATATTCCAAACGCTTACCTCAACTACTCTCCACAACATCGGGAAGCCGAAGCACGGCATATGGCCGAGGTGACTTTTAAATGGCTTAGGAGCGCCATGCCTGATATAGCGTGTTCGTAGCACTTGTAGTTATGGTTATGCTTGCATTGTGTAATTGTTTGTATCATTAATACTCTCTTACATGCTTTTAATTTTCACAACAATACCATCGCTACATTTTCAGTCAAAATAAATAACCGCGGGAGCTTTCAATCCACAAATGCAAGAGAAAGGAACAGAAAGAGATAGGTTTGATTTGGTGTATAGGGTTTGATGTCCCAAATTAGCTCAGGCTATGAGAGACGCCGTACTGAAGGGCTCCACAATTTTCGACTGCCTGGGGTTCTTTAACGTACACTGACATCGCACAGCACACGGGCGCCTTGCTTTTCGCCTCCATGGAAAGGAGGCGGCCGAGGCTGGGATTCGATCCCTTATACTTGGGCGCAGCAGTCGAGCGCCCCAACCACTTCACCACCGCGGCAGGGTAAAAAAGTTAGACGAGGAATGTCCTTTTCTCGTTCCTTTTATTTACATCACGTTGTTTCAAAGCACGTAGTCGCATCAAGAGTGACCAGTCAAGGAATGAATTGTTATTATGTCAAAGACTGAAAGGCACAAGACCCTATGCATGAAGAGGCTGCAAACACATAAGCAGCTCTAAAGAACGGTAAGTTTGAACTCAGCGTTGTTGGCGTGCGTACCTCTGTGTGTGCCTTCACTCCACTAGGAATGTGTGTTCGCGCGTGCCCAAGTGCTCGTTCCAGTAGCTTTGCATTTCATACGCCAGTAAGGGCCAAGTTCTCCACTGGCTTGTCTTTTCGGCCGTAGTTAATGCTTTAGGGGTAACACGCAATCACCTTTATACGCTTAGAGGTTGGCAGCAAAGATAGATAACCCCTAGTTAGTATCTCCCCTGAGACTAACCACTCATCACAATACTTAAGTGTGACAGTTAGTCCAATTCACGAGTTTTCTGTTGAAATACACCGTGTACATATGCTGTGGCGTCCCTGGTGCAGGGTCCAAGTTCCTGTGCAGCCAGGTGGTGGCGCCCATTCGAAACGAGGATGGCGACATCTGTATGTTCATCGTCAACTTCGAGGACGTCACCGACGCACCATACAAAGCGGACGAGGAGGCCGCCGGCATAGGAGGAGTAGGAGGAGGGGACCTGGCGCCACTGCCGCAGGCGCTGGTCAGGACCTGCGGTGAGGATACTGTGCCCCATTCTCTCTTGCCTCTCTGTCTACCTCGCGGTGCACGCGGGTGCGGCAGTGCCGGGAGCGCTTTGAGTGACACCAGGAAAGGTCGCATGTTTCTTCCCGGGAGCGCATATATAGGAATAATTCATCCACCGATTCGCACCCACAAGCTGTTAGCTATGGTCGCTAGTGCCGCCGACACCACGGGAGGGTACGTAAGGGAAAAATCATGGTGGCGAAGGAAAGCATACAAGATTCGCAGAAGTTTCGAGAAGTTTCGCAGTTGTAAAAATCGTCCTAACTCTGGGACTGAAGCCGTGACCAGTACCTGGTCGCTCTACGATTAGTATTTTTGTGTGGCTATATTGCCGCACTTGGGAGGATACAAAAGAGTATATATACTCTTTATGTTGCGAGTATATGGAGTATGGAGTATGTGGCGAAACTAGAGGTTCGCCACGTCGGTCAGGTAAAAGATTACGTTACTTAGCTTGATAGCGTCGTCTCATCTGTTGTATATTACTCCCCCATTGCATATAAAGTCCTTACTGAGAGATCTCTCAAACAGATTGGTCTAACGAGAACTGTACATTATTGCCTAATGCTTTGGGTCAACACCTAGAAAATGGGGTTTTGACCCCACCTTGTGTACACAAAAGCACCCTGCACCTCAACGCTCTTTGGCCAAATCTACCTTTATTCTACTCAAATGTAACATAATCACCATCGTTATTATCACTGAGGAGTACGGCACTTGGGCAAAAAGAAAGCGAACGCAAAGCCCGTCGCCACAAAATAAAGCCCAGGCTCGTGCTTTTAATAAATGATTGTATAGTCAGACATCGAAGAGCCGACGATCGCAACGGACAACAAATTGGATTCCAAGGGAAGCAGAACGTAGCAGTTGGCGGCATGAAATTAGGTGGGATAATGATGTTAGGAAGCTTGCAGGGGTTAAGTGGATGCCGCTAGCACAGCACCGGGTTAATTGGGTGAAGATGGGAGAGGCATTCGCTCTGCAGGGTCTATAGTCCCCATGATGATGATGATGATGATAGTCAGACAAGTCGAGCTATGGAGCAAGAAAGTAATGAAAGTTACTGGCGAATTATCACAGATGGTAGAACGAAGCGCAATTTCAAAATGAAACGAAGGTAAAAACATATTCAATAAACGTTTTAAGTTACTGCGAGCAACAGTCGTCTCCTCAGACACAACTGCCATTAAACGATAAGGAGCGAATAAGGTGTCTAGATAGCACTACGAATAAAGCAGATGTCTGCCGAATTTATCTGCGGCAAAGTTGTATTCACTGCCGGCGCAGAGACCTTCCCAATGTGCGCCTAATAGGGACTGCTGTCAGTCGCTTAAGTCGGGATCAATGCGCGGCCTCGTTCTAAAGGATCGGAGCTGCTTGTTTGCCTGACAACGTTCTTCGCCCATAGGTACCGTGGCCGTAGCCCACGCGGTTAGCTTAATCACTCCACCTGGTGTCTCGATAGCGCACGCAAGCCCATGTTTACACACGCCCGCAGGTGGCGTGAAAAAGCAGTACTGCAGAGTCAATTAAATGCTTGCTCCTCTCGCTAGGCACTGAGATGGCAATTAGCTGCATTTTGTGATCCCTTTAGTCGGCGTTTCTCGAACAACCTTTCGTGAGCATGCTACCACGAAACAATTTTTTTCTTTGTTTTTGCATATAACCACATCGCTTTGTTGACTACGCGAGATGCAGCCGCTCTAGAGCTGTCATGATCATGGATCACGTGATGCATTTTCTGGGATGTTCTGAATTGCTGTCGGTGTCTAGTGCACCTTATCTAGAAAGTTATCGGCCGTATGTAAAATGCGGGCTGCCGAGAGAGAAGGGAATTCTTCTCTGCGACGGGGAGGCCGCCGCATGCGATTGCTGTTAATTCATTTGCGAGCACCTTTTCGCTCAACAATTCGTCCCTTTGGAAGCCTCTACTGGCTTCCTGCCTTCCTGCCTGACTGGGATCAGCAATTATGTTTATTCCCTCCTCTTTCGCTCTTCATTTGCGAATGTACATCAGGTTTTTGCCTAAGGACAGCTAAGTGTTCTATGATAATTATTAAAAAATGAATAATTCTCAAAGTGTGTACCAAAGTGTGTCTCCACCTGTGCGTAGACGTGGGCCGTTGGTTCAAGCCACAGTGCTTTTGTGCATTCCGGGGCCGGCGCAGCCTGTCTACTTCACTCGATTTTAGCTGTATCCTGCAGAAGGAACGTCCACGCCTTCGCCACAATATCCCGCTAGCACTGCAAACGACGAGCTTTTCCGCGTGCACCATGGCAGCGCAAAAGTCCACGCCGCAAACACGCACAGATCGCGTGACGCTTTTTCGCTAGCATGTGCTGCACTTCGCTGAAGCCATTATATATGCGCTGAGCCTCGGAAGGTCGCACACAGGTCAGACATTACGCGCTCGAGAGGCGCGGGTCCCTGTGTCTGAAACTTCTAGGCATCCTAGCTGTAACTCTGACGCGGGGTGCACGTAGCCAACAGCAAATGAATTAGCACTCGCGACGTTAAAAAAAAAATGGTAAAAAAGAAGTTGATGTTTAAGGACTCGTACTGATCCCTTCATCATAATCATTGTGGATGCACAAAGATAGTGTCTTGTATAAGCTGCCGTAGAATTTTTAGCGCTGTATTCGTGGGCTAACAGGCATGAGCTTGCGCGTTCAGTCGGTGTGACGGTGAGCCTGCGTCGGCTCACGAGAGAACCTAGGAGAGGAATGTCTTGCGTCAAACGTGTGCCTCTAATCCTTCGCGACATGGTCGCCATCCAAGCGACTATCGGCAGCAAGTTTAGGCGCACAGTGCACCGCTGCACCGCTGATTGCTCCAACGGCTCGGATAACTTGTGATCCCGGCATTACCCGCGTATCATCATGCGAAGTAAGACAGACGCGTTAAATGAAAGAACCGGTGGAACGCAGTAGATATACTGAATTCATGTAGAAAATTTTGTGCAATGCCTATTTTGTGCAGTGCCTGGTGTCATCGACTGTACCGGAACCATGGAAGCATGCAAACATTATCCTCATTCATAAGAAAGGGGACTCTAAGGACCTTAAAAATTACAGACCAATCAGCTTACTGTCTGTTACGAATAAGGTATTTACTAAGGTAATCGCTAATAGAATCAGGACAACCTTAGACTGCAATCAAGCAAATAATCAAGAAGGTTTTCGGAAACGGTACTCTGCTATCGATCATATCCATACCATCAATCAGGTGATAGAAAAATGCTCGGAATATAACCAGCCCTTATACATAGCATTCATTGATTGCGAAAAAGCATTTGACTCAGTTGAAACCTCTGCGGTGATGCAGGCATTGCGAAATCAGGGGGTAGACGAGCCGTACGTGAAAGTGCTGGAAGATATATATATAGTGGCTGCACAGCAACCATCGGTCTGCATAAAGAAAGTAACAAAATTTCCATAAAGAAAGGTGTTAGGCAAGGAGACACAATATCCCCAGTACTATTCACAGCTTGCTTAGAGGAAGTATTCAGAGACTTGGAATGGGAGCAGTTATGGAAGAGGGTAGATGGAGAATACCTCAGTAATTTGCGATTTGCTGATGACATTGCCTTGCTAAGCAACTCGGGGGATGAACTGCAAATAATGATTGATGACATAGACAGAAAAAGTAGAAAAATCAATATGCAGAAGACTAAGGTAATGTTCAAAAGCCTCGGGAACGAACAGCTGTTTACGCCAAGTAGCGAAGCACTGGAAGTAGCAGGCGAATATGTCTACTTAGGACAGGTAGTAACCGCAGATCCGGACCATGATAAGGAAATAACAAGAAGAATAAGATTGGGATGGAGCGCATTTGGCAAGCACTCGCAGATTATGACTAGCAGCTTACCGGTATCGCTCAAGAGGAAAGTATACAACAGTTGCATCTTACATGCACTCATCTATGGGGCTGAAACGTGGAGGCTAACCAAGAGAGTTCTACTTAAGTTGAGGGCAGCCCAGAGGGCTATGGAACGAAAAATGGTAGGGGTAACATTAAGATATAGGAAGCGTGCAGAGTGGGTCAGAGAAATAACTCAAGTTACCGACATTCTAGGGAAAATTAGGAAGAAGAAAGGGGCATGGGCAGGACATGTAGTGCGAAGAGAGGATAACCGATGGTCGCTTACGGTAACAAATTGGATTCCAAGGGAAGGAAAGCGTAGCAGGGGGCGAAAGAAAGTGAGGTGGGCGGATGAGGTTAAGAAGTTCGCAGGGGTCAAGTGGATGCAGCTAGCATAGAGCCGGGTTATGTGGAGAAATATGGGAGAGGCCTTCGCCCTGCAGTGGGTATAGTCAGGCCGATGATGATGATGACTATGAAATAAATGCCAAATCAGGCAATTGATGCACGAGGCGGTTGAAGGAACATGAGAATGACGTCGACCAAGTGTCACACGAAAGAAAACATCCTAGCATAATATTGTCACTCTGCATAGAATGACATCGATTACGACAACTTCTTAGTCATCAGGATGGAGAAGTTTTTATTGTATACAGTCTAAGCCCATTAAAACGACAACATGTTTTAAACAGGAGGCGAGGCTATCTTCCTGAGATATACGCATGATTATTACGCCACCTATGCCGTGCATAAGACACTATTTTCGCATATATGCGGTCCACTACGATAAAGGGACCAACACGGGATTTTTTTTTCTCTTTTGTTTCCGAACATGACGAGTAATTTGTAGTATGTTTTTTCTGTCTCCAGACAAAATCCCGCAAAGAAAATAGCTACTGTGCTTATAATGAGTTTAGTGGCTAAACTCACACAGCATTAGTCGGGCTAATTTGTGCAGCCGAGCACCTAATACTGGCTAGCCTAGACTGGGTTAGCCTATTAATTAAAAAAAGACACATGGCAAGACGACGACGTAATGACTAGAAAACATACACACTGTGCTCTGTGTCTTTTTTTTTTTTTTTCATCTCTACGCTCGCGTCTTTTCGCGCATTCTTTTTAAATGAATGACATACGCCAACTAGCTTGCCAGAAGATGCTATTAACATTATGTCATCATACTCAGGCTAACCTAGCAAAACCTTTTCTACCCGTAATGTAACTCTTACCACCACGAGCCGTATCCGACCGATTTAAATCAGCGGCTACTTTGCTTCACCGCAATCTTCTTCCAATTTCCGCAAGGCATAGGCTAACAAAACAAATACTTGAAATTTTCGTCCAGTTAATAATATTAAACAATCTTTCGGCAATTTCTTCGCGGAGGAAGTGACCAGCGGTCCCCTGTCCTTCGCAGCCCGGGCAGCGGGTCGGAGCCGGTCCCTGCGACTCCGGATGCCCGGCAGCCGCAAGACCTCGTTCGCGCTCTCCAAAGCAACAACGGAAGGAGACGACGCGGCGCCAGAATCGCTCCGAGCGCTTGTCGTGTCCGAAACGCCCGAGCATCAGACCACCACGACGAGCACCACCACCGGCGGCACCACCACCACCACCTCCAGCGTCGTGACGCGGCCCACCAAGGCTGTCGCGGTGCTGGCGCCTTACGAGCGCCCCGAAAGGGGGGCTTCGTTTCATCGCACCGGTAAGCCACCTGTTGTTCTTGCTGTTCGTGAGCCGCCAGAACCTGAGTTCCTTCTAACATGTCTGGAGGCAGCACTCCGTTTCACGGTCTTTTTGCAGGCGAAGCGGACGCCTATGTTATCGCCGTAAGACTAACCCCGTCAACTGCTCCTCAATGCAGCCACCATTTCACAGTTATTAGGTGCTGGAGTATAATATTTAGACGTTGCGACTTCACGACGTTGTCGCATGCTAGCATGCGAACTGCACATGTCTGGGTGTCATCTCCTCGCGCCAACACTCTCCCATCTAGTACAGTCAATTTGTGATATCCTCGCATCTCGAAACACACACACACACACAAAAAAATGAACGCCTGAAAAAAAGGTATGAACAGGTAGCTGGCTTTCAGGTAGTCATCATCATGATTCGTTATTCATCAAATTATTTATTGGTCCACCATACGCAAATAACTCTGCCTTAGACCTGGAGACAAAAAAGCACCACTTTGACCAGCCTGACCATTAAGCTTTTAGTTATTACTAAACCAAAACTGAACTATGCTTCTGTCGTGTGCCGACTTTATAATGAGATGTGGGAATCCCATCACTGAACTAGTTCGTGCTGTAGGGATGTGGCGAAACTGGGAAGAGGGGAATGGGCTGCACGAAGCACCCCTCCTATTCTCATGAGCCTCTGCGGCCTTTCACTTTTATTTCTTTTATATTTTAATTTTTAAATCACATTTACCCTCACTGGCATAGGAGCTGGAGCGATCTGCATATTGCCGGAATCGCAGCGTCGAATGCACGTCAAATGTATTGATGCTACCTTAGTCAGAGAAACGCGGAAAATCTAATAGAATATGCGCGAGTTCTCATTTTTTTCGTGTTGATTTCCAACGCTGTCTTACGTCTGAAATAATTACTATTTATTAGAAGAAATTTCATGTCAGAATGCTCTATGCCCTTGAAATAGGAATTGGTGTGGCTTTCAATGACATCGTCACCGTTATGTCGACAACGCCAGATGTTAAAAATCTGCGCTGCTTTCCCGTGAGTGCCTGGCACTCGCACGCTTTCTCTGACGTCTCTTTTTGAAGTTGATCTATATTCCTCGAGACAGTGTGCATCAGTTGGTCTGTGTCGATTGTGCAAGGCGTCTGTTGCGGGCAGTGCCACTAGATGGGCACTATAGTGGGCCTGTCCGTTTTGTAAGCTTTGCAATGCAGTTATTCTGGTAATGAAGGGGCATTGTCAAAATGTCTCTTGCAAGCGGGTACCTCGTACGTGCTTAGATAAGGAGCGCTCGGGTAGCCTGAGAGAGGTGGGATGGTTTAGGATCCGTGAGTATATACAGGCACCTCGGAATGGGGCATCTCCCCTTGCGTTCTTGCCCGGGGGATAGAAGAGGGCCATCTGGGTTCGGCATGCACGGGTGGCATGGCTCGTTCATCGAGAGTAAGGGTGAGTCGCCTCGTACTTTGCGACTTGGCATTCATGCGATATTAAGTGTGATCCGGTGTGCCCACATTGCTGCTTTTCTACGTTGATTTATGCCTTGCTCGGGGGCAACACAAAAAGGGGGTCCTGTGCGTAAATTAATGGTCGCTACATTGATGATTGGATTAACTAAGCTGGATTGCGTTGTCAACCTGTTCATTACGAATTACGAATTGGATGCTATGAAGCTCCAGTTTTGGTTGGGAAAGCCAAATTTTATGAAAACCAGTTGTTGTGAAGCAGTTGCGCCACTATGGCTTTGGAGGAAGTGCGTGTAATATCGGCGTGTAATATCGTTTTGGAGGAAGTGCATGTAATATCGTCGGTTTTCACTAGTGACTCGATTATATTCATTATGGAAGAAACTGTGGTCTGGCTACGACTGCCGGGGAGGTCTTGTTGATTATGCCAACGTAGCGTTTTGACATGTTACTGTTTAATTTGTTGAAGTGTTCATGAATGCCTCCGTAGTATGTGCGAGACGTGAATGGTGCGTGGGTCAACAGCTTAACACTTGGTGATTGCCCCCTTACGCATCAGTTTTCTATTCTGTAAATGCGGCTTAGTAGATTTCTCGAAGTTGTACCTGAGAGTTCGAGCTATGCTGTGGTTCTTGAGAGGTTAAAATGTGCAAGACAAATGATGTTTCAGGCATGTTACCTCTCGTAAGGGGCTGAAAATAAAATCGTAGTTCCAAGCAGCAAATAATACAGCGATCAGGTATGTTGACTGCGTTAATTAAACTTTATATTTCTAAATTACGTTTTTATTAACAAAAATCTGGAACATAAAATGCACCGCTTCAAGACAGCAGGAAAAAAAAAAAAAAACGACAGTTTTCATCGCACTACTTCCGAAGGAACGTGCTGACTTATATTAAGCTGATAAAAAGTTTCTTTATAAACCTGCCTGTGTCTAACTGCCCAAAACACCCTCTAAAGCGAATTTTTTAGTTTATAGTCACTGCACGGGTGACTTCTTTAAATATTGAAGAAAAAAAAGTGATGGGGGACGCTTAACCTCTGCTTTTTAAGGATATGGCGCGATAGCGTAGGATGCCAGTATACATATGAAGTATACTGGCAGTATGCAATCATAACACAACAATGTAAAACAATGCAAAATATAAATAAACAAGTTAAACATCTATTTACAGTAAACAAAAACGCTGTTAAAGGATGTGTCGAGAGAGAGAGAGAGAGAGATACATTTTTATTCAGAGTAAAATATTCTCCCTAGGTAAGCATAGTGCTCAGTTCAGAAAGCCATGAACCCGAGTCATCTCTCTAATCCGATCGACCTGACTGCGCCGATCTCCCAGGCTGACGCTTGACAGCTCAGTCTCCCACTACACTTCTGGTGTATAATTGGTGGTGATGGTTTCATGGTGTTTCTTGTATTCCCACACCATATGTTAGTGTTAGACACGTTACAGAATGTGCATTCATATCTGTGGGCGGCAGACGAGATCCTGTGTAGTAAAGTACCATGGACTTGACCGTTGGTTAGTATTTGCGGAGGGCGACTGCTTAGTCTTAGGTGGAGTGGCGGATATTTTAACGCGATAGCGTTAAAGACCCTGTTAACCGAAAATCCATCATCAGCGCCAGCGCTAATGGCGGTGGCAGGCCTTAAGTGGCAGCTGACGTATGGCCACGCACTGACTGGATATAGAGTTACTTGACGTTACCTTTGGCAGGAGCTGCCAACTCGGGCCTCTCCCTTCATTGGGAGAGTGATATCAGAATTAGCCTGCCAGGACTCTTGCGTTCAATCCTAAGTTACGCAGGCACACTCATACGGTTTAGTTAAAGCGGAGCTTTATATGTGGGCTGGTCCTATACGCTATCGCGTCATAGCCTTAAACGTGGAGCTTAAACTCCCCATAATGCATTTTTTTTTTCTGTCGAGTTTTTAATGCAGAGGATGCCAGTATATTTCTTGGACATATATTGGGTTTACCGAAATTCCTTTTGGCAGTGGTGCTCGGTTTACTTTATTCGTGGGCTGAGGCGTTGGTGGCCTCGTTTCCTTCAAGGTGGGTGTGTCTCGGTGTCCATATATAAAGGCGTCTGGGAGGTTGCGGACTTTGGCGCGACTGAGGATTCTAAGTGCTATGCTAGAAATAATTCTTGTTTGGTAGTTTTTTTTCATGCAGACTGTGAGTATGTGAAGATGATGGCATATTTTTTCCACGTCTAGAGGGCTAAGGCGATTGCAGCCTCTTCTGCTGAGTCAGTGTCATCTGTTGGAATAGTTGCAGATGTCATTTCCGTAGAGGTGGAATGCATGATGCTAATGGAGCAGGCTGTCTTCCCGAGTATTTTGCTACATAAGTGCATCTACGTTCCTCGCGCTTTGCTATGGTCCAGAACTCTTGCCTGGCGCCGGCCTTTGCGGTGTGTAGGGTGCATATTTCGTAGGATGGGTGGTTGCGGTGATGATGATTTCGTCCGAGATGAGCAGCATAATACAATTCGGTTTTGCGCCTTGTCTGTATCCCAGTTTCTCGAGCGACTACCGCTCTGGACATCTCGATCAATAATGGCATTCAGCCTTCGCTGATTATTCACAAAGCCGATAGGATTAGTTTTACTAATTTTTCTTCTTTTTTTTTTTTTTTTTTGCGCAATCTCGATGGGCTAGCGCCGGTGGTTTTGGGGAAGAGTCGACTGTTTCTTTATCGCTGCAGATGGCGCTTCCGAAAAACACTGTTTTGGTAGCATAAACACACTAACTTTTAGAATTTTCATTATTGCCTTCATGTTAAGCCGTAGTTGTTAAGTTGTTACGAGGATTCCGGAGCAGCATTTGTTCATTTTCCAGCAGAGGTTACACATGTTCGGTACGAGCGTCCGCTTTGAAATGGCGCACATTGCTTCCGAAACTGCGGGCATTGCCAGCAGGGTCCCGACCGCTATATGTGCATGGCAAGTTCGTTGATTCTATTATTCACACATCAAATGCGCACAGAAATAGTAAGCGTAAGTGAAACTATCCCTAGAAGCATGTGACTGCACGATAAAGCGAGGCACGACTTTTACCTTGCGCGCACTTTCGTGAACAAGGTATATATAAACGCACTGCAGTCCTCTTTTCTCACGATGCCCTTTCCTCCTCCTTATCGCTACTTTCTAAGACACACTTCTCTCCCGTGTCGTCGTCTCTGCTACCGCGAACAGCTCTTAAAAAATTCAGGGTGCTGTTATTCGCTACCCGTCTTCGCACGTTGGCTCTGAACTGGCGCTCATTAATTCTCATCTGGTCACCGTGCTACTCAAGCGTACTGTATGTCCTTGGTCTGAAGCGCGTTTCATAGCGCTTGCCATCTGAAGGCCGCTGCGTGACGCCGACTGCGGCTCGGGTGACCGAGAAGCACTTTAACGGAGCCTCAAGATGGTGAAGCTTAACGGCTGCGCCCCTCTCCCTCCGCTGTCTCCATCATTCCTGCGGTCACGAGAATGTTTGCATTCGTTAGTAACAGTCGACAGAAGAAAGTAAACAATACGATATGCAGTTTGTTTACAAGGAACATTAATTAAAGCGGCCAGAAGAATGGCTTGTCGGAAAAGACCTTTGATGAGCACCGTAGGAGCGTGAATTGTATACGCATCTCAGCAATTTGGCGACGGGAACTTTACGCGTACCTATGCACTGTAAAGCTTGGTTGCTCACAGAATCCTAATTCACTTTGCTTCAGCGCGCCTGGGCCAGTGTGCATGGTGCACGTCGCACTGCAATGCGACATATTCTTTTATGCAACCTGGGGCTTTTTAAAATATGCAAGCCGTTGAGAGAGGGCAGCTGATTCGTTCCTTTCGGTATTCGAAACCGCCAGGACATACGCCAATCAAGGAGCAGCTGGATAGTTTTTTTAGGTCTGGAAACTGCTTACCATCGGCTTCGTCTAACTGCTGCGTTCACAACGCCTTACAGTTCCGCTTGGTGCTAGTAGACAGCAGCCCTCAATGCGACAACTGCGTTGGAGAGGAAACAGTGCAGCATATTCTGCTTGAGTGTCCAATGCATACCGACGACTCGTCGGGATGTCTATGAGAGTGGATAGTGTATATATAGCCCCGTCACGCGCACAGTTTCAATGCCCATTGAGCCGATGACCATCAAATTAAATGGGTATCGGTCAGTCCACACTCTGGTTTTCGATGACCGAGCATCTACTCAATAGAGGTTCACGAGTCACTCAATCATTCATAGTCAACCATAGAGGTTCACGAATGCCGGTTGACTATTCTCACTGGCCATTGGAAACATATTTACGCTCACCATACATGAAAAAAAAAAAAAAAGAAAAAACAACGCAAAAAAAAAAAGCTCGACATAACTTAAATTATATTTATTAGTTAATTGCAAAGCGGAAGGTTCCAGTAAGGAGTTCACATGTTAATTTTCATTCGGCAGTCAAAATGACAGCCTCGCAGAATGTCCGGTGGTCAAAAAGTATGGTTATAAACTTGTCGGTTGTGTTTTGCGGCTTCCCACAGTGTTTCGGCCAAGTTCTCATCTGAGCGCACCTAGAGACAGCCGAGACAAGGAAGAGTACCACGCCTGCTGCATTGATAACGCCTGAAAACGTGACAATGACGTCCACCGAGCAGTGGCAGTTTCGCCAACTCGAAATGAATCGTTCTGAAACGAAATGTGCGTCGTTGCACATCGCCGCCCGCCGTGCCGTTGCTGTTTGTGCACTGCGCCAAGCTGTGAAGTATTTTAACGCCCTTTAGGAAATAACTTTTCAATTAAAAATAGCACTTAATCTAATATTCACTTCGTTTTGTACTACTTCAGTTCTTATTTCCCTGCGATATTGATACCCCTTGTGCCACCTATCGAATCACAGGCTCACTATGCAATCATCATTAAAATTCACCGCGTGGTAGCGGTACGCCTGCAGATATAGCGCTCGAAAGTTTCGATCACAATTGATTCAAGGGGCATTGTGAATGCCCGTGCTTCGTAGGCAGCATACTATACGTGCAGTGTACTTTTAGAGCGCAGCTCTTTGGCGCCCATTTCTGCGTTTCGTGTCGTCGTCGCAGTCGTCTTTATAAAGGCTGGTTCACACTGGCGACTCGCAGAGGTCGCGCGGCTCGATCCTAGACGGAGTGGGAGACTCACGACAAGCGCCGATCGACGACGAGTGTTCACACCGGCCTGCGACTCGCTTCACGACAACCCCCTCTCCGAACAAGATTTGAACGAAGAGCCGACTTTCGCGCTTTACGGCCTCTGCTACCGCTCTCGGGGTGGATCATTCAGACTCATTTTGCGTATGAATACGTGCAATTATCAGCGAGGAAGGAAATCTTATGGTCATGCTCATGTTTAGGGCTGTAAGCCAAAGCGCTCTAGTTAGGCGAAGACGGAAGCGGCGGTGATGTGTGCGCTGTTTGCGGTCTCGCGAAAGAGCAGATCACGAAATCGCCTCATGCCCGAGCATCGAGCACATGACCAAGAATACGAGTACAAACGCGAATTAGTACGCGTCCCTCTCGCAGTGATCCTTAACATGTGCGCCCAATAACTGCGGGCGCAGTAAGTCGATCGTGCACGCGCGCGCATGCACTCTTGAATTTTCCCGCGCTAAGAAGGAGGCACAAGCAACGCGTATTGGCTGAGGAGTTCTGCGACTTGAAGTCGCGTCGCAAGAAATCGGTCAGCAAGCGACTCCTTCAAACGGGTCGCAGGCGACTCGTTCGGGTCTCCCCCTCCGTGACTTATCGCCCCTTCCGTGACGCATCGCGTCTCGCGACCTCCCGCCAGTCCGGAGCAGTGCGCGTTCCTGCCGCCACCGTTCGCCGCTGCGTGTACCCCCCCCCCCCCCCCCCTTCATCTCTCTTCCTCCGTGGTGGCGATCGTGGCGAAACGAAGAGGCGTCCGTGTGCTGTGCGATGTCAGCGCACGTTAAAGATCTCCAGGTGGTCGAAATTACTCCGTAGCCCTCCACTACGGCTCCTATTTCTCTCTTTCCACTTTCACTCCCATCTTCCTCCCTCCCCTTACGGCGCGGTTGCGGTGTCCACAGAAAACAAGTGAGACAGTTACCGCGCCTTTCCTTTCCTTTCCTATAAATAAATCAGTTTCTTCTGTGTTCTCCGAATGTTGCGCGCGCTCCTGCCGCCGCCATTCGCCCCTGCATGTACAGTGGTTGTCAAAAGAATACGGCCCAAGGCTTTTGCTCCTAAGCCTCGTAACGAGGCGCGTTACGCATCTGCAGCGCTCGAAATTTTGTAGATGAGATATCTAGTCTACACTCTTTTCTATGATTAACTTCATATACCACTATTGCTTTTGAGGAGCCTAATTAGAGTGCTTAGAGGCGAACCCCTTGGGCCGTATATTTTCACAAATACTGAACCCCCCCCTCCCCCCCTCCAATTCCTGCGTGGCGGCTATGGTGTTCTCCGGTTGCCGAAGCGCCGGCTCGGCATCAGCGGATCACGGAGAGTGATCTCAAGCCGAAACGCAGAGCCAGGTTGACTTGACTCGCTAGCGGTATCAGCGGCATCAGTCATTTGCAGCTATCTCTTCGCCGCGCAACGTTCCTATGGGTGCACGCGCTGCCTCCCGCGACATCCAAATAACTAACTTAATTCCTTCAATGCCACCCGTATGTGGCGGCAATCGGAACGCCGAATCGGTGGCGGCGGATCTCGATATATGCACCTCCCGAGCCGGAACGCATACCTCAATGTATCGAAAAGCTGAAACAGCTGATGAGCTGCGCTCAAATTTCGCATTAGGTAGTAACGTAATCGTCGGCAATTTTTTTCTTTGCCTATTTATGCGAAGTTGATCTTCTAGACAAACTCTAAAATGTCTTTCTTCCTTATAAATGCTCACTCTTCATGCAATGAACTTTCTCATCGAATTTTGTACGACATTAAACTTAGCCTCCTTTGTTTTTTCCAGCATATGACTTTGATACATATCACCTTGCATTTTATAGCGAATATATAAAATTTTATTGTATTTATTGTAAAAATTTATGTTTTTCTTCAACTCTCTCTCTTTCCGTATTTGTCGATCCGCAGTTATTTTTCACACAAACGGCTGCTAAATTGTGTTGCTGGGTTGCACGAAGAATTTCTTAGGTGTTGCAATTCCTCAACCATTGCATAACAATACGAGAAGATCTACGCCATGGCTTTTGATCAAGGAGAACAATGCTTCTGCCTTTATAACTTTTCCTGTGCTTGAATAACGATTGAATAATGAACTGTCAACTTTTGTCCGTCAGCCGATTTTGAAGTTTGGTTTATCACCCTTTTGAGAACAAGGGTGAAATTCTGTTCACAACTGCTTCTGCATATACCCCAAAACCACGTCCGTGCATAGCCCTTAAATTTCTCCTAATGGTGACTCAGCTTCGAAAATTTTTTTTGCAAAAAAAAATACAATGAGTCTGGGCATTTGAACGCTCAGGAAAGCTCACTTTTTCTACCAAAAGCTTCGGCACAGTAAAGGCGTCGCCCAAATGCCATTTGGCGTAAGCTGACCGTGCTCCTAGCACCGACCATATGAAAACAGTACTTTACGCAGCTGAGAACAGCGAGTATGGCTCATTTTGCCATGCTTTCAAATATTTAATTTATTTTCTAGACTCACCCTCGGTCACTTGACTTTCAGTATGTCTGCGGCTGAAAAACTAAACCTTGGAATTGGTAAAGGCTGAGAAGCTGGCTAGGTTCTATCTTTTTATCGCATGACGTACATTACAGGAGCGTAAACATTCACAGGGCAGCGAACGTACGAGCCCGAACAGTCGTGTGCCATGAATATATATATATATATATATATATATATATATATATATATATATATATATATATATATATATATATCGATGGATTTTTTGTTTACGTCAGTTTTAGGGGACGAAGGCGCAGTATCTGTCTGCTGGTTTACAGGTACCTACGCTTACAATTAACAGCACACAATCAGAGGCGCACATGTCGTGGGTTCGAATCAATATAGCAAATTAGGCTCCCACTTGACTACCAGGTGAATACTATAAATGGTGAGTGAAATGATATGACACCCTCAACGCTGCAAAAATAATGATTTCGTCGCAATCTTGATACAAAATTGCACGCGTGAAACCGGGTGCGATTGCGTGGGTTTAAAGACTTTCTTTTTTACTCTTTGGCTTCCTGCGATTTTCGCGTTTTACAATCCCGATAGTGCCTACACCATTTTTTACGACACGAGGCCTTTAGGCTATTCCGTGAAAAACTAGATAAATGCAAACGGTTTAGCTTAACTAGCGGAGAATGTCGTGCAGTATCGCTATGTGGAACGCTTCGCATGACCTTGTGCGTTCCTTGTGTTCAGTAGGCTGTCGCGCACGGCGATGCTCTGCTTAAGACAATCCGAACAAACCCTGGTTCCAAAGCAACCCAGGCTATGAAAGGCGCTGGAGTGGAGTACTTCAGAAATTTCGGCCACCTGGGGTTCTTTAACGTGCACTAACATCGCACAGCACACGGGCGCCTTGCTTTTCGCCTCCACCAAAAAGCGGCCGTCGCGGCCGGGATTCGATCCCGCATCCTTGGGAACGGTAGTATAGCACCTTAACCACTTCACCACCGCGCCGGGTCTCGCGAAGTGGTCTAATGTAGTGGGCAGTGAAGCCGATTGCATTGTCTCGACCAGGGCTGGAAGCCCACTGACGGCAGGTTGCTTTATTCATTCGGTGCTCTCAAAGGTGAAATATCAAAGTGGCTTCAGACGCGTATCGTCAAAATCTGGAAATGCTGCTAGTAGTGCTACTGTGCGAATAATTTGGCGGACTTAAGAACGGTTTCATTATTGCTTTCGTGTTAACAGAAGGGGAAGGACCGTAACATGTTTATAGCGCAGAAGGAATGAAGGGACGTTTGTGATCAGGATGGTGGCAGAGGTGGTGGTAGAGCACGTGAATGTGCGTGTGCCAGCGTGTGGCGGGAAGGTACAGGATCCCCAATTCTAGATATAACACGGTCACTGCTTTCAATACAGTGACCGAATTATATGTACACAACATTTTGTCTTGGATGCAAGATGGAACTAATCTGCACATGCTACCTTTCAAGCGCTGACCTGTTTAGATTGTGGGCCACACTTGGTCTTTTCCGTTGCTTGCTCGCAGCCAACAGCGTGGGCAGCCGGGTGCTGCCCAACGCGTCCTCCGAGTCCGACCTGGGGCGCTTCGCAGCCCTGACGGGTCAGACGCGGGCCAAATCACCCTCCCTGAGCCAGGTGACCGTCGATCCCCGCAAGGACAACTCGCACTCATCCACCGCCTCCAAGCTGGTCCTTAAGGAGGTCCAGTCGCACAGCTTCAAGCAGCACGTCGGAGAGAAGGTGGCCCAGGTGAGGGGAAGACGCCGCCCAATGAGGGATCGATTTACCTCAAGCGGTCGTCCGCCACTGGGCCTTTACATTCAGTTCTATGAAAAGAGGTAGTTAATGCATGGAAATTTCAGATAATGATGCCTTCAGAATTTGTGAAATGTGCCTCACGGAGTGCGACCAGCGGTCTATTTGGCCACTCAGCTGTTTTTGACACCGAGAGGATGTGGATCTACGCTTTACAGCCCAATTTTGTAAAGTTCGTTCTTTTTTTCTTGTACAATATATTTAAAACTCACTGTCTCACTGCAACATTCATTTTAGGGAATGAATCCGACATTGCACTATAGTGTATCTGCCCGAATTGTTAAACAAGGCTTGATGGCTAAGAGAACGCCTTCAGCCAACGTAAACTATGGCCTTATGGGGCTTACGCTAGCGCTTACACGTTCAGATTGCATTGCATAATACCAGCTCTATTTCACTCACCCATTATATTTTTTAAAACTTCTGCCAGCGTACGTTATGGACAATTGCAATAATCTTATTTAGTGCAAATAATATTATTGAAATGTCAGAAAAACGACTAGTCCTTCAGTTTACTCTTCTGAGGTATATGGTAAAAGGCAAGAGCGCATGTTTTAGGCTAGTCTTAGAGTCTAAGCTCTATCCAAAGATGGGAAAGGCATTCCATGGTTAAAGGGTAACTTATGGCACTTTAAAAAAATTAAGTTGCAGCCATCAGAGGGTGTCAAAATGTTAATTGTGTTGGTTTATTAAATGGCAAATCAGGGTCATGAGAGTGGCTCTATTGGGGATAATACGAAGTAAGGCTGATATACACGAAATAATTGCCTCGTTCAATGAACGCACTAAGGGTTCTCAGTATCGCAATGCGGCTAACTTAGAGCGAAATTTTATTTTGGATACCTCCTCGTACAGTACACAATCAATGGATTTGAGGACAGTGTGCGCCTGAGAGGCCTGATGGAGATCTTTTTGGCTAAATCTTCGCATGTACGAAGTTTAATTCCGCTATATTAGGCGAGAACCTTTAGGAAGCGATCCGTATGAATTTGCGATTTTTATTGTGCATGATATAGCGATCATTTTGTCTGCGCTAGTAATTAGGTACGAATTCATTTCCTTGTCCTTTTTAAACCCAAAATTTCCCAGTGGCATAACCTGCGACCTGCAGAAGGACAAGATAAAAAATAGGATACAGGCATCGTTGCTTAATAGAACTCGTGCCACTATATGAAACCTCTCATGTAAAACGTTGTATCAAACTGGGCATAGAGCACAACAAACTCTGATTGCGTGCTTCGACGCCCAAAAAACGATTTTCATTCTTTCTGGCTTTGAGTGCCGCCATCCTTAGGGAGGGGAATCACCTTTGCTAAAACGCCAGGCAGCTCCAGCAAGACCAGAACACCTTCGAAAAAATCATTTAACGCTACTCTACAACAACGCAATGCAGGGATACGCTTGTTGCTCAGGCAAGCCAAGTAATTCCGGCCTGTGGATATTTAAATTGAGAATTTCAGTTTGTTCGTTTTTCTGCTTTCTGTGGAGCCTGTTATAATGACTTACAAATGTTCTCTGTACTGCCACGGAACAAAGGCGAAGGCCCTCCGACAACCTGCGTTCTAGGTCAAGAGCGCGTGAGACTCTCCCTATGTGTCACACTGAGGTGCCACCTGAGGATCGCAGGTGGCATTACGCTGAAGGTATATCTATGTAGTCGATCCATTTCAATCCAACCGCACTGTATTCAAATCTAGATTCAATCCACAAATCGCTTGAAACAGTTCAAACCCATGTCTGTGGAGCCACAGGTCTAACTGTTAACATTTTCGTTTTACTTGTATTTAAACGGATGCCCGTGACTTTCAGGTGACGCCGAAATTTACCAGCCTGTTTTCGAAAAGTATAGACGCACAAAAAATACGCGTGATTTACAATAAAAGCTAATGCTTGATGTAATCGTTTGGTCCTTAAGCACAATTTATCATAGCTTTGTTGCCATAATTTCATTGTTACCAGTTTCTAGTTACCAGTTTTTAGCGCAGCCATAGGGTCATAAAAGTAGCCGACTTGCCTGCAGTGGGAGAGCGACCTTGAGACTGCCAAACGGTCTATCAGTCCACTTAATCGCCAGCGGCTACCCGAACATTCTTGTCGCCTAAAATATAGGGATACGGAGTTATGGCAGTTATGGAGCAGATTTCAATAAACTAGTGACATTTTATTGCAGAGTAGTGCAGAGAAATAAACGCTTGGGGATCGCTTCAGTGCCCTTACACAGCGTATATGGCCTGCGCTGCCGCTGTACAGCTATTCCGGGGGGCTTTTTTGTGCGCGTGTGTTTTAGAACATACAACCTCAGCTGCTTTTAACATTTTTTAAATATTTATGGCCGTTTTTTGTCTCCACGTTTCTCTCTCCTTTTTCCTTTTGGAACCATACGACACTCACCTATACGCATGCCATCGCCGGCAATGATTGCTGACTTCGAGCTGATAACAGAACCACAAATGCACGTAATTGCAGCCCGCGTAATAACATGCTTGAGCTTCGAAACCCACATGACGTCTTGATTGATTGACCGTCGTGGAGCTTTCACAGAAGCAGCTTGGCTAAGCTTCCAGCGGCGCTCCGCTAACCGCTTTGCCTCAGCGCTAAATAAGCTTGACAAGTAAGAGAAACAATTCTTGTATGTTCGATTTTTGTTTGTTAGCACAAAAGATAAATATTAGGCAGGAACTTTCGTGGAAAGGAAGTTCTCAATCCTCCAGGCGAAATTCATGAATAATTATTGTGGCCAATTTTATGCTCAGCCAAAAATGAATGTTCCACAAAAATTACAAGAAAACTGTTGCAAGCTCGAGAAGCCATTGTTTTTGCTTTTATGCCTTTTTTCTCCAAAATAAATTAAAATATATTACAAGCATAGTTGAACCTGGCCTGCAGTTCCGCGACTTCTTCCAGTAAGGCATCGCCAACAGTGAGGGTAAAAAAAACACACGCAAAATAACAGCGCCTCACCTCACAGAGTGCATTGCATTAATAGAGGAGCCATAAGAACACTAATGGTAGCTGTCTTGCACCGCCCGCCATCGTTAATGGGACACAGAAAGAACAAATTCCCGTTGATCTAACGACTACAGTGTGCTTACCGTTAACAGGAGCATCACTCTCTTGAGAATGCGCACACTTTTTCAAGTTCATTTGACATAGTTTTATCGTATTATCTTTGTTACATAGCTCATTGCTCATGATAATGAATCAGTACACTTGTACAGTGTATAGGTAGGTGAATTGCTAGCATTAACTACGCTCGGACACAAGCGTTACGAGAATAAAATTTCTCCTGGCCAACCTGAGTGAGCATAATGCTTATCTTGTGCTGTCCTCGGTGTAGTCAGTTTGTCGATGCCTCAGGCTGTTGTCGACGTTCTTGTACGCAGCAATGAGCTCATATGCACTGGTTGCAATCAGGAAGCAACGGCAAGTGCAGAGTAAGCGGAAGACAGGGCTGCTGATTAGAGTACAACACATTGATGCTTTAAAGCTGCACCAAATGGCTTACACACTGTGCGAGTAGGTTACTAAATCCTACAGAGGCCCGTGGCTGGCAGTTTTAATCTCACAACCGCAAATTCTTTACGCTACTTGTACATACCAGGATATGCAATGCGAGGTCAGCATCTGCCATGCAAAGTATTGTACAGTGTACCTGAGGCTTGTATGTCGGGGACTTACGTTCTTTTTGCTTTCGTTATTATGGCTAAGATAAGCCGAGTGCGTGCGTGGTCTCGGTGAAAACTGAGGATACCTCTACTTCGACAGGAACCACGTTGCATACCCTGCTTTCCTAACTAATTAGACGATAAGCCATCGTACCGAGCTCCCTCCCCCCCCCCCCCCCTTTTTTTTTTTTTTTTGCGTGGAACAACCTCGACCATTTAACGGCGTTCGAAATTCTGTCAGAGAGCTTATTTGTTCCCTGCATAAACACTCACTGTTCGCATTAGTCGGATATAAGCAGTAAAATAGCACTCCGTAAAGTACCAGGCTGGAAATGACGTTTAGGACATTTTAGGGACTGTACTCAGCTCTCTACTCTGTAAACGTTTTTCAGCGTTATGAAAGCAAAGTCTGACGTTATGATCATCGCTGACTGAATGCGCGAAGCGCTTTGTGTGCTCGAGACGTTTACGATCACAGGGGGCTTCGTCATCGCTGCATCGGCTGCCATAAATTGGGCAAGCAAGGATATCGTTCTGTCACTCGCTGTTATAACATCTTTTGCAGTCGCCGTCTGCGGTTCTCATCACCGAATTCAACATGACACACGACCGTGTACAAAGTTCCATTAACCGCGCTCAGTGGTTCAGCCTGTTGCTGCACTTTCATGCAATGTGGGGAGATTTCGGGTTACTACCCCGTTACTTAGTTGAACTCTCTCTCGAAATGTTTCGCTACTCTTCACGCTGATGATGTTTAAAACAGAGACAGCCATGGTGTGCTGGAGAAACGTGATAGGCCCTGCGACATCCGAGCAAAGTGACAACAGAGCCACCTCAATGAAGCGTCGACAGCAGCTCTGCTTTCTGTACTCTGGTGAAAAAGGAAAATACCGCAATATAAATCAAGTATGTTTTTTTCTCCCGTGATTGTTGTGAGAGCGATCTGCCGATTCGGCTCCTTGTCTTCGGCTCCTTAGTCATAGAGTGCCCAAAAAGGATTAACATTTCAAAGCTCTTCACCTTTCTTCGAACTTTGACGTAGAAAAGACGCATCTGCCTTTCGGAGCGATGAAGCGATACTTCAGGCACCTGACAATAAAATTTCGGGTGCGCATAACCCCCTTTTTGTTTTTCTGGGTACTGATTGACCGTCTCCTTTGTATCGTCTCATTGCGGATCGCTATAATCCGGCGTAAGGGCACCAGGCACTTGATCGGCTTAGCACTGCGCTGCCAGACTACTTGAACTATATATAAAGAAAAGCGCATGTAGCCAGCTCTTGTAATTCATGCAAGGCGAAGGGAAGGGTAAGAAGGAATGCTACAATGGCAGGTCCGGGAAGATGAGAGGAATATGCAAGAATATTGGCTCTCAAATTTGCTGAGCCATTACAATAGTTGTGGCTGCGCGCCTTAATCATGGAGCCGATGGTTTTGTATGAGCGCAGGCAAAACGGCAAAGTAACGACCCTTGAGGCTTCTATATCCTACGAACCAATGAAACGTGCTTCACTCGACTATCAGTTAAGACTAGTACAGAAGGACCAGTGAATATTTCTATTAATGTTAGTGTGGCATACAAAAGTTTGGTAAACAGCAGCACTATATCAGTCCTGCAATATATGCAAATATCTGCTATTTACGGGGCGTGGTATCTTCCCGAATTTATTAATCTTTTTTTCCCCTTTTTGTGGATTCTAAAATTGTACAAAGTTTAAATCTCGCAGCACTGAAGCTGCACAGTGTTTTTCATGTACGCGTCAGATGAGATAGCAACGTTTCATCTCTTTTTCCTTTTGCTTTTTCGGTTTCTATATACTTACCTGTTTAATGCGTCCTTCTTTTCACAGCCCGCCAGGAATATCCTCAATGAAAATGAGCTCTTCCCCTTTGAGTAATTTCTTTCTGGTCGCGCTGCTTGTAGAATTCGTAGCCGTGAAGCTTTGACACGACGGCGCATGCGCGTCATTCGCGGAGCGCTGAGGGAATGGCGACTGTTCAGGGGCGCTTCGTATCCGCTTGCACACGCACATGAGCAGCTGCGCTTCGTTGGGCCGCTGCCTGCATATCGGGTCGTGCGCGCCTCTCCCTCGGTTTAGCCGAGCGAGAAGAAGCGTTACGAGAACAATGCGTCTATACAGACGCCATGTTGCGGCGCGCTGCGGGGAGCGAGCGAAGCTTGCCCGACGCTCTGGCCGACGACACGACCGTGGCATGCACGCCGACTAGTAGCCTGCGTTCGGCACGCCTGTTGGATACGAATTCGATAAGCGCGGGATGATCACCTAACGGCATAGCATCGGTTAGACAAAGGCAAATAAATGACGTTATGGTAAAACAGCGCAAAGGACGCGATCACAGACAGCGCAGGCAACAGCATCGGTCGTGTTATCTGATCTGCGAGAGCGTCCATGTCTTCTGCTCCGTTTTGCCAGCGTTGAAAAGGAACTAAATCTCTTGACGTCGCAGTTTTGTGAAAGATTGGGCCTTCTGAGCAGTTAGAAATGGTACGCAATTGATTTCTTTTATTTCACGCAAAATCTTTGCCACGAGTGCGGAGGTGACTAACGGTTTACAACAGGTCCAATTTATGTGGTGAGAGAGAGGCTCTTCCGACGTACAAGGAAAAGGTTCAACGATCAATATCATCCCATGGAGCACTTTTCTAATTCCTTCTAACCTTCGGGAAATTGGCTCAGAACTTCGGCGTCGCTAGTGCATCTGCTAGCTCGCACATATTAACAGCAAGACTGTCGGCCGGCGAGAGTTATTTACTCTTCGTACGGTTTTAGGCCACCAGGTGAAAAGTTATAAAAGAAAACGCCACCCGCTTCAAAATGTTAGCTGTCCAATTAAAGCTCCCACATTGCGTTTCGCGAAAAGGAACAAAAAAGTAAAATAAATTGGTGTGCAAATTTTCGCCTTGGTCCCAGGCCGCCGCGACGCTGGTGTAACCAATCCGCAATTTGTAGAACAGGTCTGATATAGTGCAAGTCATAAGGGCGCTGATTTGACGAGGTATCTAATGTAGTTAATTTCGTCTAACAGGTAGTATGAAGGAAATTAAAAGTGTGGCCACGTTTTAGCAAACGCTCGTTCGCAGTCCCTGCTCGCATTCATAACCCTCACGAAGACGTCCTATGCGGGGCCAAATATGCTTTCAAGGTAGCACAACGATCGTGATAGCAACGGCGAAATTATCGTGATCGTAGTACAAAAATACTTCAAAGGACATTGCTTTTTCCCCAACGTTTTCTACATGTACATTTCTTCGTATTGACGGTTTCAAATCCCTGACCCTTCATTTATTCTCGTAAGGCCTCTAATCCATTGTATGCCATCGTCAAACATTTATTTCTTGCCTATATTTTTCATCCACCCCGCTTATTGCCGTCGTGTCCTCGCGAGCTTGTTTCAAAAACAAGAGAACGCCGAAGGTAGACAGATATACGCATCGCTTTACTAGGCTCATAAAGAACGATCAGACCGCACAAAGACCCAGCCAGCAGCTCCTTTTGGAAATTCGGATTGGAGTGGCCAAGATGAAAGGAAATGCTGGCGGCGGGAGCGTATATATTTTTATTATTTCTTATAGGGCCGTCTACTCTGCACGCTTTCGAGGTTAATACCCCGCGGTGGCACTCGCGTGCATATGAAACGAATATGAAAGTAAAATTGGGAAGAAAAAATTGGATAGAAATGGCAAAGAGTTAGGAAAAGGGGAAAAAAGACAAAGTAATGAAAGCAGGAAATAAAGGGAGAGAAACGAACAGAAAAGGAAAGGGTAAGAACTCAGCCGCGTAAAAGAGATGAACAAGAGATCAATCGGATTTCCTCCTCCACGCGTTACGGTGCGGGAGGAAATGATCTGCCTTATACGTGCAGCGCTTTCGCCGCCACTGACCCCTCTTGACACAGCAAGCCGTTCTGCGGAGAGAGATAGAGAGAAACAGAGAGAGCATGAGCGAAAGGCAAAAAGGGAAACAATGATGGGCTCCTTTTGTTGTCGTGCGGTGATCGTGGTGGCGGCCGCAGATCTTCGCACTGTAGGGACGCGCGGGCCACTCCGTGCACGGTGTCTCGGTCGGGCCGATGTTTGCCAGGCGACGGAAGACGGGCATCTGACGCCACGGCAGCCGCCTTTCTCCGTATACACTGCGCACGGCGCGTCAGGTGTCAGTAGTGAAACGGCCGTTTTCCGCGCGGTCATTTGCAAAGTTGGCGATCCGTCACGAGAGGTTTAGGGCAGCTGCGAAACAGGGACAGTACTCGGCGTATGCTGCGCTCTTCTTTGCGTATACGGGCGCTTCTTGTCTCTCGCCTGCGCTCATTTCCGGCGAGCCGCGTAGATATCGATTTGGCTGGGAGTGAACGCGGTCCGAGTATGGAGCGAGTGAGGAGGGGCACTGCGCACGCCTTCGTTCTCCTCGCTGACCGCCGCCGCCCATCGCGCGACGCCGTATCCATCGCCCTTAACGGTGCCCTATTATGGCCTTCCTTTCCTTAAACTTTGTTATTTCTTCCCGTTCTCTTTGCCTCCGACGAGTAGTTTTCGTTCTTTTTGGCTCGTTGCGCTCTCTTAGCTGAGAACGGGGCAGCACCGTAAGGAGAAGAGAACGAGTATGGGAAGAAAAACAGAAGACCCATTTGCTTCCTACGCCTCAGGAGAGAACGTGTTGGGAAGGAAAATTGTCGCCTCTCTACTGCTCCTTCGCTCCCCGCTTGCCACGCGAAGGTTCTGCCCCATAAGACGCTCTGCCTGACAATTCCTGGGAAACGTCCGTTCGGTGATCGGCTAGCCCACCGCAAAGAAAACAAAAAAAGAAAGCGAACGATGACGATAGCAGAAAAGGACTAATCGCGCCGGAACAAGGGAAATCGCGTGACGTGCGTGTGGACGATGGGCGAGCGTCTCGTGTTGAGGTACACGGACACTACTGACAGCAGTCCTTTGTCCCCCTCTTCCCGCATGCACACACTGTCTCTACACTGCAGCTGTGCAACTCGTCGCAGATCGCGCACGACGGCCTCACTCAATTTTCGCAAGTGTCGAGCGGACTGCTTGGAGCTTCAATTTAGCTTCTTTTTCGTGTTCTAACGGTTTTTGCAGGCGTACATGATGACGTCATTTGGGTCGGTGCATACGCACACAGCAATATCGATAAACTGCTTCGGATCGTGCTGTTTTACATTAGGAGACAGCTTGAAGAAAGATATACTAGCGCACACCATTGTATCACTGAGAAATACATATACTGTATTTAAATTCCAATATTAGCTCGGTTTACTTTGATTTGGGGTTCAGCCTGTACCGCACTACTGCTTCCAAACTAAACTGCCTTCGTTCGCTAGAACTCGGCATCGTACTGGATTGACTATATCCTGATTAGGAAGGAGCAGGCTAGCAGTGCACGTAAGGGCGTCCTAGACTGAGCGCATGACGTAAGATATATATAGGTGTGGATGCCCTCTCCACGCCATAACAAGGTCAAGGTTCCTAGTTTCACTAAGCGCCAAGAGGCGACTCTTTTCTAAGCGTTGCATTTTCGACCGTTGTTTGGACTCGTTACAAAAGTAAACGCCGGCGCTTTAATGACGAGGGATCAACTGAAGCCTGGCGCCCTCTCGCTATTTAATTTGTTCACTCCACATTTGGTACATTCGCTTGCCGCTCCCTCTTGTTTTCGTTACTGCGCGCCAAGCGTAGTGCCCACATTAAAAAATAACAAAAACACTTACTTTATGCGTAGCACATAGTTGCCCTATAAAGTGACCGGCTGACTAAATGCCAGAATACAAGTGCCGTGTGCTAGCATCCGGTTTCTATGGAGACGGGATAGTTTATGTGTGGTTTGCTTTCTGCCGGCGAAGTTTCACCGCTCTGGAGATAGAATACACCGCGATCAAATGCTTGGTTTGGATAGTAGAGACAGTACTTAATCTGGCCGTCGGCATCCAGTGTATTTTGTAGCTTAAAAGTGTTGTGCGCTTAAAAGACGATCACAGGAAAGGATAGGACTGGAGAGAAGATAGAACAGAAACGCAACTTTCAATTTTAGTAACAGAAAATCGATAGATAAAGCCATGCTTATTTATCATCTAATACTGGCTCTAAGAGAAGACAGAGGCGTTTTTACCCACATATCTGAAAATCAGCCACCTTTTTTTTTAGGTGGATCTAGCGTCTTATCCATGTGAGTGCCTTTTGCTTCGGAACGCTTTTATAGTTTTTATGTGACTATTTTCACTGCTCTCAGTTTTAGTATGTGTCCATGTTCTTTGCCGCCCTTTACACGGTTCTTAATTCGTTCTCACCTGTCATACATCTTTTTCAATGTTTTTTTTTTTTAGATTCTTAATTTTCTTATCGATATTTTTCAGCCGTATTGAATATGCCTTTATGAAAGTTTGACACGTGCTGATAGGCTTTCATTTGCTCCTGTTGATTTGTTATTGGTTCACGTTCTGACACGCTGCTTTCTTGCCGGTATCAATGGATATATAAGCGCGCCTGTATCAACCTATTTTCTGTTATTAAAGTTAAAAGTTGTGCTTCTGTCCTATCTGCTCTGTAGGCTTATCCTTTTGTGCGATCGTCTTTTAAGCGCACATCCCTTCTTAAGTATCATGTACCAATTCTAGCTCGTCAGAAAGGTTTATTTAAGACAAAGCGGTGCCTGTTTTGCCCAGCTTTGTATGCCATCGTTCCAGACACAAGAATAAAATAGAGCATACTGCAAGACCGGCAATGCTGCAAAAGTGAAGGCATGTGCTCAACGATTTGAGCTCCGCTCTCGTCTTCCGATCAAATCCAGTAGTGTCACTATGACAAGCCGTGTCCGCTCTCCGGCCTCTCCCACCCACCATACTATTTGTCTTTTCTCCTCCCACTTTCCACCTCCTTCCCAGATTTCTCTTTCTGGAAAACACGGCTGACGTCGTGTTTGCCAGCATGGCAACTATAATGGTAATGCATACAAATAGTTATTTGCCACTCATTCATGCTTCTATTTGTACGATTCCTCGCTGCTACTTTAGTGTTGCGTAAGCCGTAGCTTACTGGATCATCTTCAAATGCCGCACACAAGATACACATGCATTATCGGCGTTTTTTCAAACGTGAGAAGAGGAATATCGCATCAGGTATATTGCGCATGCGATTGGTGTGAGTAAGGCTTCTCTGAAGGAGGAGAGAGAGGGGAAGAACTATAACCTCATTTAACATGAGGATTATTGGCGATGCTTTGAGTATGCCCGCGAAAGCGTGTTCGTCTCAGTGTTTTCAAAATTCAAAGCCGAGATGGGCGGAGGGAAACAATAGCAGGGCATCAAGAATTCGCGACGTAAAAGGAGCTTCAAAAACCATAAGACACAGTCGATGCTGCAGCCGTGTCCAGCGGATGGGTACTTAGACAACTTTTCTATGTCCGACAATGGCCTTCTTAGGTATTCATGTGAGGGGATTGTAGATTATTTGTCCCAAATATCTGACTTGCTGCCGCCATGGTAAAAGCTCACCATTCACTTTGAGCTTCAGAGTCCGGAGAGTGTCTTTTTCGGGCGTGTAACATTAGTATCCTGAGTGGTGCTAGTGCTGCCACTATGCTGGCCCCCACTCTTGATAGTTACAGTAACTACTTATCCCGCGGAGAAGATGAATTAAGTTGTGGATCGAGGCAAATTCATACAGACTAAAAAATACCCGCTTTTCGTTCGCTTTCGCTTTCGTTAAGTTCAAAAGCATTATAATCTGCTGTCGGAGAGAATGGATTTCTGTGTCATGTTTATGGAAATTATGGTCATATAAACTCGGCCAGCTTCTTACTTTTTTTCTGTGAAGCTTCTTTATTTCTTCCAATCATATTATTCCATAGCATAAAGGCATAATTTGTGGAAATGACTGCGGACTCCATATGCTAGTATATAAGCTTTCCTATTAAACAAAAAAGAAAGTGTCCGTGTAAGTGGGACATTCGAAAGTGTGCTGGCCGTTAACCGAGCTTATTTTTTCTCGGCGTCAGTGAGCACAGCCGAGAATACTTTGCTTTACTTGTCATAATATATGAACACGCTTTCCACGTCCATAGCTTAAGGCCGTTTCAGTGCGTGGGCCCGTACATCTCCTCGTTATTATATAAACATTCTCTATGTACACTTTTCTTACGAAATCGAATGGCAAGTGGGAAATGGGGGATAGGGGCTGTAACATATTCATGGGCTGTGTGCCCGATTACGAGCTATCCTATTTTGACTTGCAGTGTGCTGCTGTGTGCGCCTAGAAGTTCGGAAGCTCATTAGCTGATGTCAGCATGCACAGCCTTTATTAGGCAATGATTACTCTTCCCTGGTACTAAGAGGCGTAGAAAGAGTTGTGTCAACTCACCAACGTCTCGAAATTCAGTGCATCTGTCGTGAGAAGGGAAACGTAGTTAGTGTTGCGCGAGAATGGAACGATCGCGCGAGCCGCCACGTTTACCCTTTTTCTCTACAAAAACGTATACGCCTCACGGAAGAACTCAAGCAGACAAGCATATTAGGCGGAGCACCCAATGCATACGAGGAAAACATCTGCCGCGCCGTCAGAAAGCGCTGGCAGGCAACGTTGTCGAATCGCGTGATCTCTCTACTTTTGTGCGCAGCTTACATACCGTATGTAATGGGATATTACTCACTTATCAGTGCTCGCCGCATTATATACGCAATTTGTTTCCTGGTAAGCGTAGCGAAGACGTTTTGAGTAGGTCAGCATATTTTTGACGATATTATGTACGGTCACTGAAAGGGGCAGAGTTTCAACGTGAAAAAGTAGAAAAAGAATACGCTAGTCCAAGAAGGTACACCGGAGTTAAATAGTTGAAGGACTTCCAAGAATATGGGGACCGGTAGGTGTTTTTTGTTTGGGCTCGGTATTACCGCACTTACTCGCATACTGAACGCGCTCGTGTAATGAATTTGAGGGGCACTTTTCTAGAGCATTAAAAAATGGAGATATATTTTTTTCACGTAACGAACAATTCCGTTTCTTTTAGCTCTCAGTCGGCTGATAACGATGATGCGTGCTAGTATGCGCCTTTTTAACGCTGGAACAATTTCACATGCCAAGCCGTTGAATGTCGGCTCACTATACATCACCGTATACGGTATCAACTGCTAATAAGAACGTCCAGTAAGAGATCTGAGAATCAATACAAACCAAGCTCAATCACAAAACATTTCTCTGTTCAGAATGTCACATTAAGAATCGTAATAACATTTAGCGTTTGGCCTTCGCTCTTAGTGCTACGAATTGAGCTGCTTGAATTAACTCTAATTATTTCATTCAATAGAATTATGGGCCGCCGGGCGAGACATGCGTGCGGGGTTAAGCTAAAATTTGTCCACTATGCTTTCGAGCAAGGAAATTATGCCGATGAATATATTTTGCTTTATTTAAAATGTATTCTTATTGTACGAGGTATTCAGTTTAACAGCGTGTTTTTGTCCCATTTTTGCCACTTCACAAGTTTCTGCCTAATAAACACACCGCCAAATTTTTTACGGCCTTATAGAGGAATATTGCCTTCATTATGTGGCGAAGTGCAATACTAACAGTTTGCTTTTTCGTGAATGCTGACATAAAGGGCAAAGAGTAGTACATCGTGGCGACACAAATTTTGTAGCTAGAGTTCGGGTTCAAAGAGCTTTCTAGTGCGATGTAATCTGCGAAAATATGGGCATACGCGTAGCTCCATAAACGTGGCGAGAAGTATGATCTAAAATAAAACAAGAAGTTTGACTGGTGGCGCCATCTACACGGTGAATCAAGCACTTCCGAACCCAATTCGGACGCGTTGAATCGATCAATATTTGCCGCGGTGCGTACTGTGCTCACGAGGTGGCGCCAAGAACTCCGCGAGAGCACTTTTTTTCCCTAAGCCAATATGGTAAAAAGCTTTTTCTCAACTGCTGGGCTCTTGCACTGCCCATAACAAATGCACGCGACCCGGAACCCATTTTACGGCAGGGCTCTTGCATCGACCTTTTCTGGGTCAGGTTTAGCGCCTTGATTTAAGTGCGGCCCTGCGAACCACGGAACGGATTCCAACTTTGTGGATCCATGCCGCACACACACACACAAAAAAGCAACAAAAAACGGTAACGTGACCCCACGTCTACAAGGAATCAGGGCGCGATCTACACGAGAGGGGTCACGCATGGTGCACGCGAATGTAGATAAGTCTACAGTGGCTTTCAGAGGGGCCTACTGCTCTCTGGGTGGGATTGTCGTATTAAGAACGTAGCACTTTCCACAACCAGAGTTGTTTGATACGTGGTGTTTTGCAAAATGCTGCTGTCGTTGTAACGGTGTTTCTGTTTCAGCGGTTACCAGCGACCACCGTACGTTCAGCTTGTATAGTGGTTCGTGTGGATGGTGAAGGATTTTTTTCGTAAAGAACAAAAAGCCTGGTTTACCCTGCCGCGCGTGGTGCTTTATAACTGTGTACTGACCGACCGTATATTTTTTTCTCTCTAGTCAGCAAGAAATTAAAAAATGTTGCTAACATATTCTTACAGCTTTTCTCCTTGTGGGTCACTTGTATACAAGGATAAATTCGAAGAGAAACGACCGAATGTTTTCACAAAAAAAAAAAAAAAAAAACTATCCACAGCTACGGCAGGTTTGACGCCCCTTTGGCGAAAAACTGGATCAGTTGCCGTAAACGGATACAAATCAAGAGATAGTTTGTGAGGTTTCAGTCGCATCAATGAAAATGATCATTATAGAAATATGCTCGGTTATTTGCCTCATGCACTGTGGATATTCATCGCAAGCATGGCAGCCGTGAAGTGCAAATTGAAGGGCACTGACCACGCCAAGAAAACAGTTTTTGACGTTTCGGAACCCGTACGTGGGAACCGTGTCAGTACCGAATGTTGCATTCCGGCACTCACGTATATTCTAGTGCATACGTGGTAGTACGTCAGAACATTTGTAAGAATTCACATTTTGGGCAGCGTAAATGCCGGGCTCACAGGACATATTTTTCTTTCTTTGAAAGTGTAGCAGTTTAAGCAAGCGGACCAGTGCCCGTTCCGCACAACGTGTGCTACAGCGAGCAGCATGATGCACAACTCAGATCAGTTTAGCGGTTTCGTACTGAGAAATGCGCATTATTTACGTGAAAAGTGATATGAAAGAGCGTTAAAATATTTTCAGGGCATTTTGCAATGGAAATATTTTGGAGTATTATGGAAGCTAAAGTACTTGCTCTCATAGACTTCGCTCGAAAGCAGAAGGCCTCCAAGGCGAAGCCGGGCAGCCGCTGAGTGGCAGGGTTGTACGAAAGTATAGCAAGAGCTTTCCGTATTTTAAGAATATTGTCACTGTTTTTTAAGGGAGCTGCCTAATATTTTGGGTTCAGCTCGTTGTACCCCGAATAAATGGTAATGTTAGAATAACCACTGAAATCTGAGCGATTGTATCGACGTTTCCTGCACTCATTATGTTTATCGACTTACCGCAGGCCATAGTGATTTGTGCTCTTCATAGTGAAAAAAGAAAACAAAATAGTATGGGGTGGGGGCAAAGTGCAGCCATTTTCTGAAGTCTGTGGTCGTCACTATAGAAACATCTCAAAGAGGGCGTATAGGGTTGACACTATAATGATGGTTCAAGTACCGTATATTCATTGTTAATCTTCTAAGAAGTTTTCACTGCATTGTTAGAAACGGAGCTTGTCGAAGTACTGTTCAAGCAGTTCAGAAACAGCTTAAAATAAACTGCGGTACCAGAGTTTTCAGCCGTCGCACAGTGCCAATTAGACAGCTGTACGCTCAGCGCGTGGTTCTGTGACTCGCCCTGTGCACTCGAACATGCCACCGGTCACCTTGTTAGAGTTCTTACTCTCTCTCTCTCCAGTCTCGCAGTCGAGGCGAGGCCTCCACAGTTGGCGCCACATGAGTTGAAAAGCCGTGCTGCAGAGCGTTCCAGCTAAGTGTTGTCGGCACTATACACGTCATAAACTACCTAGAATTCGTGGCGCTGGTATCTGCGTGAGTTTGGCAGCATAGCACCCACACTAAAAGCACTAGAGGAAAACCTGGCGCTGCTATCTGCTGGAGGCACAAGTATAGTGCAGTTCATGCACCGTGGAAATTTGCGGGAAGTTGCCCTTATCATCACCCAGTGCGCATCTGCTACAGGGCAAAAACACCTCTCTTTTATCTACCAAGTAAGCAGATATCCCTACTTTTCTCTATCTGGTGCTCTTCCGTACTCGTCTGCGTTTATCTTTGCTTAGAATTCATTTTGTCACCTTGACAGACCACCGATAATAGTTTGCTCGCAGCATTGCATGTCCTGACCACGTGACTACCTCCACTTAGTGTTCTCTAGTATCGCTGATTTAGTCAGCGCTGCTATATCTACATTTTTTTTTTCAAGTAATGCTACCTACTTGTCCTTGTCATCTTATTTTTATGGATGCTGTCGCTTTCCTCGATCCATTTTTTTTTGTCTTAGTCTGCCCCTTAATTCCAGCGTCATAGTGCGAAACACAGTTAATGCGCGCTTTTATTTTAGTCTCGACGTTTAGCCTTTAGGAGCTAAACGTCTATTCTAGACGTTTAGTTCTCGCTACATCTCCGCTAGTTCTTTCTCCTCAAAAAGAATGAAGAAGCTGCACCTATGGTTATTAACGCCGCTCTGAAACACAGCGACAAGTGTAGAGTCAGTTTGGTACAGAATTTAAACTGGGTGACAAAATTAGGGTAGTTTGAAATGGGTACTGATGGCGCCTTGCACCCCCTGGGGGGTTAGTTGGATGAGTGGAGCAAGATAGCCAAAACTTACAGAAGTAAACTAAAAATTGTAAAAATGAGGTCCGAAGCGTTCGTTAAGATTCATCCACTTATCACCATTCCTTGGGTGGCTGAGCGACAGCAGCGCCAAATTTCCCTCTGGTGGTGTACAGTGAAAGTGATTAGCTGTTAGAGTTCAATCAGTTACAGTCGCCCTCTAACTAAATACTACGAAAAACATCTTATAGGACACGCCTATGTTTTAACAATGACGCGGTAATGTATACCGTGACGATGTTTCCTACCGTATGTATGTACTTGTCCTTCCAAACAGGACCCGATGCTGTTTGGAAACGTCGGTGCTTTGTACCGTTAGGAAGTTAGGCACCTGCCTGAGTGTGCTGTGGTTTAGTTGTAATAATCGTCTGCTGTTCTTGCAGGGAGAGTACAGTGACTTCTAAACAGTGCAAAAGAAAAGAAAGAAAGGAAGGAAAGAGAGTGGTAGAGCAGAGGGAGCTTTGTAAACAGTGTCCTCCGCGCACGTGTGCTGATGGCGACGCGGCGCCTGTCTCGCAGCGCAAGCAGTCTCGGGTACCGCTGGACCGGGGTCGGCCTCCCCAGAGCACCTTGCAAATCCTCAAGGGATTCGTTAGTATCTCACCCTGCTGCTGCTGATGCTGCATCCCTCCAGCTGCCGCGCCGCATTCACACTCCTTCCACGTGACCTCTCCCTGCGATCAACCTAACCCAACGCGACCCGACCCTAGACCACCACCTCAGCTTGCTTTTAGGCCCTTCAGTCCTTCGTGTCGTCTGCCTCGCCCCTAACATTTAGGTTCACATTACATCTCCGCGATGGGTGAGTCAGATTCATTAGCGGAGATGATTTCATCTGTCGCTGCGCTGGTTGCTAGAATTGCAGACAGGAGCGGACTTGCATGATATTACCTCACGTATATCGCTCGAAGCACAGTGTCACTGCTCAGCATCGTTGCAGTGTAGAAGAGCCGCCGTAAATAACAAGGACAGTCGTTTGCGCTTCCGGCCTAGAACCGGAGCGCTTTCTTCAGCAAATGCCAATCAGCATGATGCACTAAGCCACTAATCTTAGCTATATCATGCTTTTCTTTTAAATATTCGGGCAGGAAGGTACGGTGCCGGAGTTCTCTAATCAGGGGCCGTTTCGTGTTCGACAATTTAATTAGAAGCTGATAAATTAGGCTTTCTCAGCTTCGAAATGGAACCGGAGCGCTTTCTTCAGCAAATGCCAATCAGCATGATGCACTAAGCCACTAATCTTAGCTATATCATGCTTTTCTTTTAAATATTCGGGCAGGAAGGTACGGTGCCGGAGTTCTCTAATCAGGGGCCGTTTCGTGTTCGACAATTTAATTAGAAGCTGATAAATTAGGCTTTCTCAGCTTCGAAATGGAACATTTAAAGATCGAAGTGTGCGCGAACTGCTGCAGCGTGCTTTCTCTGTTTGACTAATTCTCCAGAAACAAGTAATATCGATGAGATCATGAAATTCGCCAGAGCTTCTAGCCACATTGATGCAGACGCTCCTCTTTTTTGCGTTCCCGTTGCATACTATCGCTGTCGAATGCCAGTGTTAATCGTTTCGGGCATTTTCATCAGAGAAAACGGTGGCGTCTGCCCATTTTCACGAAGTTCCGCCTCCCTATTGAAGCTGGCGGCTAGCCAAGTCTCTTAAGTAGCATTCAGCGAATGACAGTGGCAGTTCGCAGTCGGGCTTTACCCTGTTGTTTCTATGCTTTATTTCGCACTTTGCTGCAAAACCTTCTGCGTTCAGCGTGCTTTTTTTTTTTAAAAAAAGAAAGAAAACATCGACTGGGACATTTCTTGCCTATCCGAAATGCCGAAGAAAGGAAGCAATCCTAGAATGTCGCGGATAAACAACAAAATGCACAGTGTAGTTGTTTGCAGCATACAAGACGCTGTGTATTTCGTGAGCAATTTCCTTGAATCATTTTTTTTTTTCTCTCAGCCGTGCACCCAAAACAAAAATTTGTGCAGTGCGCAAAAATAATGGGAACTGTCGTCCCATTGAAGTATTTTGTACGGCATGCAGCGCTTCACTTATTTTGTAAATAACTTGGTGCTCGGTGTTCGCAGTTTGCTGTTTCAAGTGTCGATGTTGGAAACGACAACCGCTGTGCTCACGGTCGGAACCTCTTGCGCAATACAGTAGACAGGAAAGGCTAACGCCATCTCGTTGCTAGCTCCGGCACCAGAAAAAGATGGAAGAGAACAGAAAGAAAAACAAGTACTAAAAAGGAATGTCAGAAAAGTAGTAAACAAATTAAACAGTAAGGAGGGAAATAAGCGAGGAAGGCAGGAAGGAATAAGGGAATAAAAAGCTAATAAAAGGAATTAAATGGACATAATCCGCTCAATCAGTGTGGAAGTACGATTTCTCAGAGGCAGTTCATTCACCGGCTGTCTGGCCACCATTATACCCCCCATCATTAGATTTCCGGAGCAGTGGCACGGTTCTTGCTTGAGGACTACATCCCTTAACATCAGATTCAACCATTTTTGTTCTCCATTTTAGAAGAAATCAAATATTGCTACCCCCCCCCCCCCCCCCCGGTCATACCCAAACTCAGCTATAGACTGCTTTACCCCCCCTTGTTACAGCCTCCCTTTGCTCCCCTACACTGTTACCCTGTGCGGCGCGCTGCTGTTCGTTGTTGCAAGCTCAGTGTGTTACGTGGTCTCGTTTGCCTGTGCTCTGCCTGGTGCCGCATGGTGCCTACCATCGGGGCCAAGGAGGCAGCGTTTCTCGCTGTGCTTTCTGTTTGCCAGTATGTGTGCGTGTTGTGTTGTGCATTAGTTTCTTGCATGTTGCTGTTCAGGAAGGGGCGAAAATATATGCGATTATGCTCATGCCAACGAAGAAGTAAAAACGAGGGCTTTGGCAAGACGTCCTTCGTCCGAGTCACCTCGACCTTCCGAACAAGCTTGCGGCTAGAAACCAGGAGTCTGCGGATGATTTTCAGAAGAGCGTCCGAAATTCCCAACTTCGTTTTAGTGGCGACAGGAATGACTGCGACTGTGTCTATAGCTTTGTCATACCTATCTAGCTTGTCTGCCTGAAATGCATCGCTTTAATGACATTCTGTTTTCATATCTCAATATATATCAAGCCCGCTTTGAAGATGGGGGCTCTGTTTAGTGCAGACAAAAAAAAAAAAAAAAAGAAGAAGGCGGCGTCGGAAAGAAGATTTATTTCAGCGAAGCTGAGTCGAGTACCCCAGCCATCACCGCCTAAGATTTTAAAAGCAGCAAGTAATGCGGTGTTGCCTCGCAGAAGCAGTTATCGCCTTCGACGTTTTGAAATCTACGAACACATTTTGTTTCTCGTTTTTAGTGACTCCTGAAAAAAGTAACATTTCAGTGCTCCATCGGCAATATTCATGAAATCGACGCCACGCTGCGATGGTGCCGATACCTATAGTTTCATAAAGTTCCCCCACGAGTGCTTTATCGGAGAATTCAGCTATCGCTATCATAACTTATGTATGTATGTATATATATATATATATATGAAGGAAAGCAGCCAACATTCGGCGAGGCCAAGGAAAGCACTGGGGATTGTACTTTGTATTCCTTTTTACTTCGGTAATCACATAAATTAGTAATATTGTCTGTATACGAACCTTGAGAGTGTTCACCAGCACCCTCATTTCCCCTATATATATATATATATATATATATATATATATATATATATATATATATATATATATATATATATATATATATATATATATATATATATATATATATATATGTGTGTGTGTGTGTCTAGAAATTGAATTACGTACAATTGAAAACATGGAATAGCGTCTCCGGGGGCGCGTGCCCCGATCTCGAAGTACATGTCTCAACGTAAGTAAGCAGCCTTGCCTGATGTGCTCGAGCGGTCCTCTATAGTGCCAACTAAATTAACTTCTACAGCAGGGGTAGGATTTCACGGTTTCTGCTCGCGCTGAAGCGAAGCTGCACTGAAATAAAAGAAAGAACCAGGCGCATGCGTTTTCCCAAGTGCAGAAGTTGAGCGATAGAATATATTTATTTATACCTTACATTACCCTCAGACCCCGTGGACATTAGTGAGAGTGTGGGCGTTGTAGTTCACATCACAACAGATTACAACAATGTGGAAAGGAATAGAAAGTTAATAGACAAGAAGTTAATAGACACAACGAAGACAAATCAAAGGATGAAACGCGTACCACGCTCAGAAACAGATGTTGCTATAGACAGTTACGTAAAATGGTTATTAATAACGTATTTAAATAACAGTGTATACTGAACAGATCTGATATATTTGGGATTTATTTCACAGTACAGCAACTCCAGTATCCTAAGGGAATCTACTCACGAAAGTACAGTCTTGGTCAAAAGTCCTAAATCTAAAGGATTTTCGTCTCAGGCGCAAAATGAAGACGTCACGCCACCGTTAAGGACCAAAGGGCTGTGTCGTTTTCTGCAATAGTTTCTTGCTGTGACAAAAAACCCTTTACTACAGCATTTTAACGGCGATTCGGCTTTTAATAATGCCGCCATGGCTCCAGTTTACGTTGAAAATAAATTTGTTTTGGCTTTAGGACTTTTGACCAAGGCTGTAAATGTAAAAGCATGCTTTCTAGACTAGAGTGATGGCCACACGTGACGGCTAATGTGGTTCGGTAAACCCTGATTCAAATGCAAGCAAAAGGCAATCGAAAGTGCAACCATCACGAACCGTTCTAGCCTTTAGCGCCTTGCCATTTTTTTTTTTGCGATGCCTTATTTGCATATAACAATGCAGCATTAATCCAGAAACATGCTCGCATCATGCTCTCCCTACGCAAGGGCTGCGATATTCAGCGCTAGCGATCTCGGCATCGCTATATGCACTAAAGGCGGGCGACGATCGTATGCGGATTCGCTCGCACGGTGAGTGTTTGCAGACTTGCGTTGGTGATCTCCAGTTTGTCATCAGTTCTTTGTTTTGCAAATCCTTACACAAAGCGTTTAGCTAAAACTAGGCTCTTAATGTCCAATGAAACAGCGCGATTCAGTCGTGCAATCAAGATAAATTTTGCTCGTATCCAGAGGGATCAACGAAAGAGCCATTCCTATGGTCTCCATCTTGGCTCGACTGCGGCACTTTCGTGTAGGTCGTGAACACAGCCAATAAAACTAGCATTCAGTTCTGTATATACTGAGTGCTTTTGGTGCATTTGCGGGATGGTGTCAGAATTGCTTTCATGCGGGATTAACAGGTCGCTTCCTTTTTAAGTTGTACAGTTTCCGGTTTCGTTTGCATCCGTAATTAATAAGGCGATGCATATCTGTCCTTAGAGCAGGAGTACTAATTATCATTCAGATCTCGCTCATTTTTTTTTTTTCATAACGAATAAATGATTTGTACGGTGACTCCCTCGCAAATGCTTCTTTTGATAGTTTCAAGAGGATGACAACATGCATGAAGATTCAATATTTCATTCAAACTCTTTTCGCGAAGTTTTGCATATGCGCCTGTCGGCTTACTCCAGTTCAACCCTCCTTTCCTGGGAAAATGAGTTCTGAGACCTTTGCCTCATTGAGCCGTGGATTTGTTTTGTGTTCGCACTTAGGCACAGCTGAATAACAGTAAAGTGCATCCAAGTCTTTTTGAAGCGACACTGGGGGTAACTCGAGCGAATACATATTTTTCATAAAATTCCATTGCTTAGCTTTTTCTAGCTGCGCTGCCACGTTTCTGGCAACGAAATGAACATTCATTACTGAGAAAGTTGGATTTATAAATTTCCTGTGACTCTGTGACCACTCTATTAAAGGGAATGGCCCTTAGTCTTTATGATCGGCGAAAATAGTTCCGTGTCACTGAAACACATGCATTTTGCTTGCGAAGTCGGCCTTTGATGACGACACTGGTACCTCACTTGTTGGCCTGGTCTGGGTGATGAAAGTCTCAGTTTTCTACGACAGCGGTCTCTTTGTGACCATAGCGCAGTGGTCTAACGGTGCAGACCAACTTGTGTAGTTACGCGATGTACCTTTAGGTGTACGCAGTATACACATCTACATATTTGGTACGCTTCATATATGGCCGCGTAGATTGGAGCGTACGTTATTCTTGCAAGCCTAAGACGAAGAGGGAGGCGTTGAAGAGGAAGATGCAGTAGTCAGAGGAGTTGAAAGTAACCTCGGAGGTATTTATTTCTTCCCAATGAATCTTCCGGAAGACGCAGAGCGGAAGTAAAAGAAGATAGATAAAAGAAGTAGTATCGTCTTGTCCTTGTCTCTTTGCTTCCCATATATTTGTTCAAAACATGTACCAACGCGCCCAATTTGACACGTTAATCAAGATCGCCCATTACGTTTCCTGCTTTCCGTCCGAGCGCGCTACATGGACGGAAGAAATTGGTGCGTAATATTCTCTGAATCAGTTTACACGAATATGAAGGAAAATTAGATATAATAAAAAAATAAGCAATATAAATCTGAGTATATAGTCCGCGGGGAAAAGAGTGTTGTATCATTTGCACTGAGAGTGTCTGAAATGAGCCCGCTTATTTGTTGTTGTTTTTTTTTTGTTCCAATTTAAGCGGATACGTTTTGGCTGTGAATTCATTGTAAAAGATGCACGAATCTCTTATTTATTTTAAAATCTATTCAGCTACCGAAGTCACGCGTATTAACCACGTAAACAACTTTGCACGCTGCTTCTAATAGCGCAAATGGAGAACGGTTCTTCCTGTGTTTCTGCTGTTTCCAAGGAATGGATAGGTTGTTTCATTATTTGTTCTTCAATATTTACTTGCGATAAATATAGCACGGAGCTTCTTCATCCGGGGTAATTTTAAAGCACCGAATATGCCGTCCCCACCGCATTATTATTGCCGTTCCTGGTGCTAAACACTTACGGTAGCAAGTTAGGCATCGTTTTCGTTTTACGTTTTGTGAAGGGAAATTACGCGGGCAATAATAATACTCCGCGCACTGCGGAATTGAGCTGGGAAGTGAGCTGGGAAGCTCCCTTTCTCGTCAAGGAAGAAAATTCGCTTGAATGCGCACATATATGTCTCCGTCAAGGACAGCCCCAATTTAGGGCCTTTCTCGATGGTGGAAGCGGCTGTGGCACGCGCATTCTTCAGCCGGGATCTGTCGCCCAGCCTGTAGCTTTTGTTGTTCTTTCCGCAGACACGGAGACGCCCGAGGGAATAGAAATTGAGTCTCTCTCAGAGAAATGCGGACACTCGAGAGGACGGCAAGTTAGCTATATATGCTGGACGGCTGCTTATTGAAAGGACGCCGAGCGCGTCTAAGGCGACTGGAGCGCTCGTAGAAGAAACTGTGTCGCTGTATATAAGTAGTCTCCCTGAACGAAACAAATATACAAACAGAGAAACAAAAACGTCGTATAGTCCACAGCAGAAAGGAGGAAAAAGCAGAGGAGGCATGGTCCAGACTCATGACTCGCACCAAGGAGGAACTAAAATAAAACTCTTCTCTTTTTCTTTTTTTGCTTTCGTGGCAAATTCATCAGCAGTGCACATGCGTCGCTATGTCCGTCCAATAAATGCGCGACCGACCTACGGGGTAAGAAGAAAAAGACCACGCTAAGGGTGTGTAACAGACACGGAGAAAGTGAAAAGTTGAGGAGAAGTTGCGTCGCCATATATATATACGGCTCAGCAAGTGTGGAATTCCGTCTCACGCATTTGCCTCTACTTCCCAGAGACTTCTATACACTGACGCCAGCGGCTCGCTAATTATCTTTTATCCATCCTTTGTTGCTGTTCCTTAGGAGCCTAGCAGACGGGAGCACTTCCTGCTATTCGTAGTTAGTGAAGATAAACGCGACCACGAAACCTAAGTGCCGCACCACAATTAGTTTAAGCCAGGTCTTTGTCCTGCCCTAGTTCTCTTTTCTTGACTATGTTTCTTTGAAGATGCTTGACGAAAGCAGAGCGCTTTGGCTACTTTTGAAGTGGCCGCTTCCTATGCCCCGCTGCTAAGGAAAGAAGGAGTGAATACAGCGTACCTCTCTATTTCGATTGATGTTGACGACAAGCTCCTAACCTATACGGCCCCATCTCGAGCATGGTTTATACCACTACCGTCACCAGATTACTCAAGCTGAAATAAGCCCTTTCACATGCAGCGACACAAGTCACAGCGATAAAAGGTAGTGCAAGAACTCGTAGTCAGACCCTGTGTAGCCAAATATTATCTCAACTCGGCAAAAAAAAAAACTAAAAAAAAAACGAGCACGTCTGCTATTGTATCACGCGTCACAGAAACTGCCAAACAAGTGAAATATATTTTTTTTTTTTTTTTGCAGGCTGCCTTTTTTTTTTCGTCGAAGCCTTCCATAGGTCGGCGCACTCACTCATGAGTGCACTCATATCGCCTCACTCGCACTCACACTCACGCCGTGAGTGTGAGTGTGAGTGAGTGGACACGTATGAGAACGGTCGTGAGTGTGAGTGGGAGTGAGTGGTCATGAATGGCAGCTGCCATGAGTGTGAGTGCGAGTGAGTGGCCGCGAATGGGAGCGGCCATGATCGTGTGAGTGCGAGTGAGTGGCCACAAATTGAAGCGGCGATGAGTGTGAGTGGGAGTGAGGGGATGTGGGCGGTAGTGGACGTGAGTGTGAGTGCGAGTGAGTGGCCACAAATTGGAGCGGCGGTGAGTGTGAATGGGAATGAGTGGATGTGGGCGGTAGCGGACGTGAGTGTGAGTGGATGCAAACGGGAGTGGACGTGAGTTTGAGTGGAGGTGAGTGCGAGTGAGTGGTTGTGAGCGAGAGTGGACGTGAGTGCTAGTGAGTGGTTGTGAGTGAGAGTAGATGTGAGTGTGAGTGGACATCATTGGATAAGTGTCAGAATAGAAATAGCACAAGAAACGGTGTGCAATATCAATATGATCGGGTCGGAATTCTTCTCTTCCCAGACATCCAGGTACAGAAAATCATCAACCCGGATTCCTTTATTTTTCCTCAGCAGGAAATAATTTCCTTTCAGGCATTTTTATCAAATTACCACGCAGATAGTAAATTCTCAACACTGCACAGCCACAAGGATCAGCAAATTTTTATTACCGAACAGCCAAACTGATCGTGATGAAAGGAAAGCCTCAGCCCATTAACCAATAGTTCATTGAGAAAACTTGTCTTTGTCAACCCAAGTACGTCCACCATTAGCTGATGCTATGTGCGCTCCTCACTTCAGGAGCAGGGACCAGCGTTAAAATGGAGAACACTTAGACTTGAAAGAAATATCCGAATGCACAGGCTGTGACTGCTGATCCAGAAAGCAGGGTTACTGGCCGTGACAACCTGAAAAGAGTCTTTTAGAAACAATGCAAGCAAAGCAATCACGAAGGTGAAAAGTAAATGGCACCAAGAAAAGAAAAAAAAAAGCACAGAAAATATGAAAAGTAAGACAAATCCATTTGCGCTAGCACTGCCGACATTACAGATGTGGTCAGGGAATACGTAATAGTTTTAATGGGTAGTGTGCTCTGCGTTTCAAGCATGCGTCTGCTGAGGATGAATTGTAGCCATTTAGAGAAGCTAGATATTTTCGAAGTGCAGCGACAGCGCGCGCTATGAAGAGCCAGCTAGTGCGCAGTCAAATTAGCATTCTTTTTACTGCAAAGTTTTCATCAAAAAAGAGCATGTTCAGAAATCCACATTTCGGCTGTTTTCTTCAAACTGGATGAGTTTCGTCTTTTGGGGCGTAAAATAAATACCACAATGTACAAAAAATGCAAATGTGACTACGTTCTCGTGCCATGTTTTGACCTTCAAACTCCCCATAACTTTAAGGAGGTCGTTAACGAAACCAAAGAAAGCAGGCCACCGGTCATATTGATGGCCTGACCGTTTTGTTATGATCAAGATAGGGCAAAAGCTTGCAACCACACCACCGCCCCTTCGCGCTACAGAATATATTACTGCTGTCCAAATTGCGCGTATGTTGTACAGTCATGATTCTATAGCAAAATTAGATGCCTGCGCTGATATCCGAACCAATAGTGTGACCTCTTTATTCACTGTGCAACCTTATGCCACTGAACGCTTTCTAGGTTAAGTTAACGCTGCAACTCAGGAGCGCTCAGTCACTTGCAAATTTTAAATTTTGCAGGCCGGCTTAATCGTTAAGAGGGAACACGCGAATGTTACTAAAGAGTATAATTATCGCTAAGTAGTCAGTGAAATGGCCCCAAAAATAAAACCGACTTCCTGGCTTGGTCAAGGCGACTGCTTACAACCCTGCACTTGTTAACGCATTGTCAACCATGTATCACAGAGCCATAGAGGTCAGCCTAAATTAAATATGTAACTTTGTACCTACAAAATCAAACAAAATGTGATGAACCTGCTTACCTAAAGGTGGCATCAAATAAGTCCGCTTGAATTCTTGCATATCACTTGTCTCATCAATGCCGGCATCCGAAGAATTTGCTTCTGATGTGTCGTGCTGCCGACGAAGTCGTAATCAATTTTCAGGTCAGCCGTCAGCAGGACTTCGATTTCGCGGGCTTGAAATGGCCTTGCCAACTAGACTGTGTACGCCTGTAGCAGGATCTTCCGTGAATATGACCGAGTTGAGTTTCCCCTTCATGTGGCGATGCGAGGAACACTTGATGATGAAATCGAGGTTTCTTCATGGATTGGTGGTTCGGACTCGCAAACATTCACATCACTCGGCGGCAGAAAAAAAAAGAAAGGTTAACTATTCATTCACGCATAAATAAAACAAGCAGAAACAAGCAAGGAGAAAACTATTTACATGACTGACCGGTTGATGAGACAAAATCAGCCCTGGTTTCAACCAGAGCGCTTACTTTTAAGCCCTCTGTATCCGCCCTTGGTGGGGACGGCTTCAAAAAGGCAACACTTCTCACCAATCGACGATTAGGGAAAGGAAGATAAAGTTTCCGTCAGCTAATCAAAGACTGGGGAAAGGATGTTAATCAAAAACTTGGGAAAGGAGAGGTCCCAAGCAAACTTACAAACAGCATTGACGTCACTGCATTCCGAACCTCTGCTTTCCCCTACGTTTTCTTTTCCACACACGTGCATAGACCAACGTATGCAGCAGGAGCAATCGCTGAAGGCTCTTGGTAAAAAAAAAAAAAAAAAAAGAAGAAGAAAGTTGTCTCTGAGAGTGCTCGCACCTGCAGCCCAAACGACCATTGGCGCCTCATCGCCCAGTGGTCAGCCACTGTACAGGTACCTGCTTGCGCACAATAGCCCTAAAAAAAAAAAGTGCACTGGCCACAGAAATGACATTCAACCCTGTGAACACTGCCTGAAGTTGGGCGCTGGAAAGACGTTTCTGGTAGGAATGCAAGACGAGGGGGGAACGAGCGCTCTGCAGCACAGACGAGCCTCCGTCGTGCGTCCGCGGTCCCACCAATTTGGTAATCCCCGTGACAGGTGCACCTGATTGCTACCTCGCGCCAACCACGGGAGACCAAATACCGCATCCGAAAGTTCAGCGAACTTCACAGCTATAATAAAAAAATTCACCACGCAGTTATGTGCGGAAGAGGGAACCCAACTCACAGGGCAGAAAGGCATAATGCCTCTCTGTTAACTTGCCGTTTTCTGTTTCCAACCGCTTAAATTTGTCGAACAGAATATATATTTTTTGGTTATACTGACATTCACACAACCGAAAAAGACGCAATTATCAGAGTGCAAATATGTCAAAAAACAGAACATTGTTTCTCCCAACATTAGATTATAACACCTGACGGAAAAACTAATGGGTTCTATGATCACCGGTTGTAAGGTAGTCCGTTGCCGGTTGCCTCGCTATAGTTCCTCACGCCTTGATATTACTGAAATTACCATGTGTCTGGTGCATATGTTGCTGGACCAGATTGTATTTCCCAGTCATTAAGAAGCCAAGAAATTGTGAAATGAAATCGAACTTCACCGAATGCAAGAGGTCAAGCAAAAAACTAGCCTTTAGTTCTGACGTTCATCACGTCCAACATTCTGATAAGGACTGCACAGAGATCGAGAGTTATAATATTTTGTGCTCGTCACCGTCTATTTAGTTTTTAGATTTTATCGACGCATGAACAAACCAGCCTAACGAATGCATGAATGTACAGTAAGGCGTATCGATCACCCGTTGTTTCGTATGCGCCATTGGAAGTCCTATATTTTAAATCTTTTTATTTGCCGCAAAGAATACGTCGGGGAGACAGGCCACTTGTGTCAGCAAAAGACTGCAGAAGCATATTCACAACGAGAGAAAAAATATTAGGTGACTTGACCATTCACTGTCCTGAAAGTATACACTGCAGCTGCCGCCCTCCAAACTTTATAAACACAACTATAACGGCAAATAGAAAACCAGCTTATTCGCGAAATACTTGATGCAGCCATAACTTGTAATCAATAAACAAACTGAATTGTAGCACGCGATCGTATCCCTTTGGAAAAAAGAAATTTCGTCAATCTCTGGATCAATATATATTCCACCTGACTTAAGCCCAATACTGACATGCCATCATCAACGATCATTTTGAAATTTTCAATTTCATTTGTTCCCTCATCCTATCAGCGTTGTGCCTTGTCAATTATTGCCTCAGATATATATGACTCCTTTTTAATTTTACGTTTAGTGCACCATCCCTTTTGCAATGCAATCAATCATCATAGGTTGCTGACATTTGTTTGCTCGGCGTTGGCAGAGTTTTCTGATTAAGTTGGTGTGTTGTTGTCTTTTCCTCTTTTATTTGCTTTCTTGAGGATTTAGCCTTCGCGACAAGCCATTTCATGAGTGACTGTTATGGAAATTTTCTACTGGTACCTTTGACCGTAGGTCACAGAAATGTGCGTGTGCGCGTCACTTCCTTTTGTAACAATTTAAAGTATGCATTGAATGCTTCAGAAATAAAATGAATAGTTCGGATACCATAGTGAATAGATTTGCTCAGTTCAGAAATCATTCGTCTTTGAGCGCAGCATGCTTTGTTCAAAAGAATTAAACCAACTCATGTTCTTTCAGGAGCCCAGACTTCCTAGGGGTCTGTTTTGGCCTCGGTATTTGTTTTTTTTTTAATCTATAATAAATGATGTGGTATCGTCTCGTGGGTACAAATTTAGGTTATATTACACTACTCTATCATTTATCATGCTGTGCAAAATGATCACTATACATGTTAGCAGTGTACTCAGCAACCTATATTTCGTTAAGTGGGGCATGCCGATGAATGGTAAATGTCAACATGTGCTAATCACCCGTGCACGTCTGCCGACGTCTTGGAAGGGCTTAGCATCATACATATCTTAGGGTCGAGTTTTCAGTAAACATGACAAGGAGTAGATATATTCAACATCTTATGCGTATCCTCAAATTCTTAGCCTGATTCGACGTCACTTGCATAAAGTCACCCCCCCCCCCCCCCCTCCAAAAAAAAAAAAAAAAAAAAGAAGCAAAAGAACAGCTTTTCATTACAAATCTGAACGCCATGCGCTATTCGCTTGTGTCCCAGAGAAAAATTTGAACACATCCAAACTCGTGTTACCAGGTTTATTTCTGATCATTATACTCCCGCAGCAATGTTTCAATGATTAAAGGAAACCTTGGCTGGAAAGAGCCAGCTACGCCGCCAACTAGCCGCGAAATTAGGGAAATTTCCAAATTTATTCTGCGTTTTGTGAAAAACAAGAACAAAACAAGAATTCACACATTTTACCACCATACTTAATTTATAAGCGATATGCGATTACGGGTTGAAAGTTCTCGGAAAGGGCTGCCGAGTCGGCAGCACGTGGTTGATATGATCGCATTCTGCTTGTGAATACAGCCGATGGTATACCGATATATCTGGTAAATATTTTGCCTTCCCTGTAATAGTAATATAGTAGTAGTAAGTGGTTTAATCACATAAACAAAAAGGGAAGCAAAAAGATGTTCATCAGCACCGATATCTGCTATCTAATCCCCAGAAGCACCTGTACTGAAGCGGCGGAAATAAAGGGACAGTAAAAAAGACGGATAAGAAAAGAGTTGAGTGACAGGAAGAAAGGACAAGGACTTTTGCCATTCCTCCCTTACAAAATCTCCATTTTGGTCTGATTATGGTAGGGTATATATAACTTTAATGAAATGCCGGCAAACGACAGTTCTATCTTTGTTAATTAACACATCAATAAAAGCCAACGTCAGTCTATGTCCCTTAAAAGCAGGGCGTTATAAACGCAGAAGACGACAATTAGGCATGGCGAGAATTTAAAAAAAAAAAAAAACTGACAACATCCGACTAATGCACTGCAACGACCGGGGCACATCGGAAAGCCTGAGCTCGGCCTGTTTCACATCTGTTGAGACCTATCGGACATTGGGCGTGAGCCGAGATCGACATCCATTTTTATAGGACCTTTCAAGCAGTTGTACTACGTTAATCCGTGGTCTGTGCTGTACTGGTTGCAAGAATGATCAATTACTTGTATACTTTGTCCCTATTATGCTATACAATTTGATTTATTTCTGCTCTAGACTGCTATCCATAGTGTTTCCTTTAACTGACAAAATAAATGGTCTCTTCTACGAAAAGTAAAAAGGCTGCAGTCCAAATATCAGGGCATTTATTACGATGTTGCAGTGCTTGAAAGGGCTCCACGTGTCCTTTCTTGCTGTCGTTCCCCTCTGCACATCCCCACGCTATCCTCTCCCTATCCCTTTGTTTTCCCGCCGGTCGCAGCTCGCTTGCTCCAGATTTTAGGCAGGAGATGCCGCGGCAGGCAGCACTCTTTTCCTTCATGTCGTTTGATTATTCAATAAATAAGCACTACCGCCACCAGTCGTCAAATCTAAAGACTTGCGACTGTTAGTGAAAGCCGCGTTCAAAGTAAACGCTGTTAGGGGCGCCTTTATAATACACCCAAAGGAAAGAATAAAACAAAGAAAGGCCAACTTTGAACGATTAGAGAACCTTATATGAGGTCCATAACTCTGAGAATTCCAGCTCTGGCTTTCTCAAATAAAATGTCTGAATGAAACCGGAAATTTGAGCACTGACAGTTTTATAATTACGATTATTGTATGTAATTTTAATTTTTTTCTGCATTGTTTTGTGTGTTCCTATTGCCTTTCATTCGTTCGTATAAAAAGGAGGCAATCTTCAGAGCATAATTTTCTTTTTATTTCAGTTTAGAATGTTGCATACCTTTTTTGGTTGGCGCTTTGCAGTGCCCTCACGCCCTTGCCATGCGAATACTCAGCAACACGAGCGATCTATGAAGCCTTAAATGAAGGCTTCAGGCATATGAAGTAATTTTTTTAACCGCATTTCTTTTTCCGCCGGCTGCAGCTCAGGTGCTTAAGATGTACCAATGGACATTTTTCAAGTAACACTACTGCGCACGCGCGATGTCTCCTCGGCCGCCACTTTCGCCTGGATTTGAACGAGAACAACTTCAGCGGAAATCTGCCTGGCTGGGTTCTTGAAACAAAAGTTTCAGAAACACTATCACCAACCAAAATTTTTATTAGAACCCGACGTTTCAGGACCAACTCGGTCCCTTCCTCCGGGGCGACTGAAATGCAAGGCCCGTAGTAGCAAGCAGGGGCCTTTGCTTTCCCATTGTGTACGTGGAGGGTAGCGTCCCCGAATTCCTATTTACTGCTGCTGCTGTCAGGGGGATGAACCAAGACTGGACGTGTCGTCTTTTGAAAAGATTGGTTTCCACGACAAGGAGGCTCACCTCCTCAAAGACGATTTTGTGGTCGGCGCGTTCGCAGTGCTCGGCGAGGAGGTTGCTTTCATGCCACGGAAAACGACGTCCCTCGTTTCATCGACGCAACAAACTGTTGCACAATAATTGTGCACAGTGCTAGCAACTTCCAGGCCTTCGGAATGTAAGCATTGCATTGTACCTGTCTCCCCTATACTCCGTTTCATACATCAAGTGCAACGCTGCCAAAGCTACAGCTCTTGTTTGCGCTCTCCGCATCCGCGATGAAAAATAGTGCCTGCTCTTGACGAGAAGAAATAATAGTTATTTTGTCTGCAAGCTTAATACATCTTACATTTGCCATTAACTTCACAAAGATCACCTTTTTTTAGGGAGAAAAGATCAGATTCGGTGAATTTGTATGTTTTTTATGTCGTTTTCGTTCGTGTCGCGTTTTCGCTGCCCCGCAACCTTGCCAGCTGTGTTACTAGATGGCGCTGGCTGTGCCCTCCGCATCTCTTTTTGAGAAAATGGTTCATTGGTGCGCATTTTTCTTTAAGATCCGCACTGCGAAGATGTCTAGGTATGCGAAGCAAGTTATTGCAAACGTATATGCTCGGAATAGAGCCCGTTTCCACAGGAACCACTCGGCCACAAAACGAGCGCGTAGTGGTACGCCTTTTTTTTTTCTTATGGATTACTTGCGTAGCTTTCGCTGCGTTGCACCTGATGTATGAAACGGAGTATAGCTCGCCTCAAGCGAAGAGACATGGCTAGGTTCGTCACCGTCCTGTTGTCAAGAGTTAAAAGTGTAGAGCGGAAGAAGGATCGGAGGGGGAGATGCCTCGCATCTCTGCCTAGGTTAGGCGAACCAGCCCTGCACACAACTACTGCTTGGAAAATAAGCCCACCCCACCATTGTGAAATAATTTCTGCACAATAGATGAGTTGCAAAACCTACAAGTCAGCTTCTCTTTGAGGCAGAAATTCATGCACAATGGCGGCAGAACCTGACTCCGCGGCAATAGTTAGGTTCAGTGCATGCATCTACTACAGTCCACGCAGCTTCGGATGCAGTCCCCGTCGCACAGGCCATTGTGCGAGAACAGGTTTTTTGGGACATTCTTGACGCGGGCATAAAGGAAGGGAGAGCACTGCCACACTGGGTGAGGAAAGGAGTTTTAGAATTGGCGACTCACGTGCGGAATGCTGTGACGAATGGGCAAGGGGTGCGGGAGTTACTCTGCCACCAGTCGCTGTGCCAGCGCTGCTCCCAACTATTATTCCAAAGTAAGTCTATGCCGCCATTGTGCAGGAATTCCTGCCTTACAGGGAAGCTAGCTTGTAGGTTTTGCAACTCGTCTATTTTACAGCAAGGCAGGAAAATTAGCTTTTGTCCCCGTGCAGTGTGTGTGTGTGGGGGGGGGGGGGGGGGGGACAAACAATCACTAAAAGGATGAATAAGCCCGAAGCTAAGGTTAACAATAGGATCAGTGAGCAGCAGTAGGGCCGCGTCCTTCGCTTTTCCTGTTTAGGTAGCTGGCGTGCGGAAGGGAATAGCGTTCCCAGTAACCTGAGTCGCCTTTGTGAGCTGGGTGTGATACAACTTGAGGGCTGTATGTTTCACAGCTCACTTCCTCGAAGGCGATCTTATGGCCAGGGCGCTCGCCGTGCTCGGCGATGGGTCGCGTTCGGTGTTATTTGACCGTTATTTATGTGTTGCCGAGTTATCAGATATAGGACTTTAATGCGATACATATGAGAAGTGTTGTGGCGAAAAACGAGCAAGTTGGATGGAGAAATGGGCAAGAAGCCAGGACGAGAAGTATAGAAATGGAGGGAAAAAAGGAAGTACATGAAGCAACGAGAGCGCGCGTCGGGGAACCGAAAAGTTGAGCGAGGTGAAATATACGAGTCGACCCGACCCGGCAATCTTCACCTTTCATCCGCTCCAGGAGTGTGGTATTGTCAACAAATGTTCATTAACTGAAAAAAAAAAGGGCTATACTATGCAGAGCTCTAAAACCCAATCTTCTGGAGAAGCAGAGCTATACTCGATCTCTGTACTTCTTGGCAGCGCTACCAAAGCTGCGAGGAATATGTTCAGACGCTGCCGGATAAAATCGCCATGCGGAAAACTGAGATACCGTACTTTAAATTTAGTGCGCTTGTGCCAAACGAAAATATTGATGTTGATGTTGCAGTGTGATTTTTGATCAGTGCTTTCGCATGTGACGCTTATGAAGTGAGTACGATTCGACCGACACGCAAGGACAGCATGCTTGATGTTTGCATAGGGAATCCGGGATTTCTCGCGATAATGTTAATACGGAATGCGTTGATATTACAATTTCAGATTCAGTGAAAGATTCAATTTAACTAGAACAAATAGAAAAGAAAATAGTTTGACCTCTGCCGCGGCAACTCCTCTCACGTGACCGCACATCAGAGGACGTCCCGGTGTTCGTCAGTGTTCGGACGCAGAGCGAGCACAGTGACGCTGCTCGAACAGTTTGAGGCTAGACATACACTATGTTCTGTCGCAGGCTGATGATGATCGCAATGTCAGCGGGTGAAACAGCTCTACATAAAACGGGCGTTTAGCATGCGCGATTCTTGTTCGTGTTTATCGTTTCCAAAATCACGGCTCACTTTGACGCCGGACCCATCGCTTAGAAAAGATCTCGTAGCTCTAATTTTAGTTTATTTGTTATACGGAGTGATGTTTTTTCCGCAGAGATGGGACCTAACAAGTGTTATTTTTTTATAAAAACTACTACTGTTCTAACAACAAGATGACGCCAGTAGACTGAATTAACGGCTGAGCCAAAAGAGCTGAAGTAACAAATTGCGTAATGTCCTGCTTAATGCTTTTTTAGAGTGCGTAAACCTATCTGCTCTATTCTAATACTTTCTTGCATCGGTCGGCGCACTCCCTCATGAGTGCACTCATATCGCCTCACTCAGACTCACATGGCTGGGAATGGGAGCGGTCATGAGTGTGAGTGAGTGGCCGGGAATGAGCGGTCATGAGTGTGAGTGTGAGTGGCCATGAATGGGAGTGGCCATAAGTGTGAGTGTGAGTGAGTGGCCGTGAACAGGACCGGGCATGAGTGCGAGTGTGAGTGAGTGGCCGTGAATAGGACCGGGCATGAGTGTGAGTGGGAGTGAGTGGCCGCGAATGGGAGCAGCCATGAGTGTGAGTGTGAGTGAGTGGCCGTGAATGGGATCGGGCATGAGTGTGAGTGTGAGTGAGTGGACGTGTATGAGTGTCGCCGTGAGTGCGAGTGTGAGTAAGTGGCCATGAATGAGAAATGGCATGAGTGTGAGCGTGAGTGAGTGGATGGGTACCAGAGTGACCGTGAGTGTGAGTGTGAGTGAGTGGCCGCGAACAGGAGTGGCCATGAGTGTGAGTGTGAGTGAGTGGCGGTGAATGGCAGCGGGCATGAGTGTGAGTGCGAGTGAGTGGGTTGAGAGTAACTGGTCGTGAGTGTGAGTGTGAGTGAGCCCCTCCTCATGGTGCCGACCTATGAAGCCTTCAGACATATACTGTAAGCGCGAAGCTGTAATAACCCGCGTGCTTATCAGTTCAGTTCAGTTCAGGCGTTCAGTCGTGTCCGACTCTTCGTGACCCTATGGAACATGTCACGCCACGCTTTCCGGTCTCTCACTATCTTCTTAACATCACATAGCTTCATCTGCAATGCCTCGAGAATGCCATCTAACCATCGCGTTCGCTGCCTACCCCTTCTCCGGCGACCCTCAACCTTTCCCAACATCAAATCTTTCTCCAGCGACTCCTCTCTTCTCATCAGATGACCAAAGTAGCTGAGCTTTAACTTTAGAATTTGACCCTCCAATGAGCAGTCAGGGTTTATGGTCGACAATATCGACTGATTTGATCTTCTGGCAGTCCAAGGAACTCTTAAGAGTCTTCGCCAGCACCACAATTCAAACGCGTCAATTCTTCGGCGGTCAGCCTTTTTCACAGTCCAACTCTCGCATCCATACATCACAACTGGAGAGACCATAGCACGGGTTATACGGATCTTGGTGCTTATAGCTGCATATTAATTGTTTCTCAATAACCCGTTCATGGCACCATTCACTGTTAGATGTAGGATTCAAATTCAATTTTTTTTTTCCAGATTCAAATGGTTTATTTATTCTTCGGAAGTGAAGGGAATCGATTCGCATGAATTGGAGAATCCTTTAAAATTACTTCATAGTCAACATTAATCCTGAGCACCGAAGTAGCTTTAAAGCATGCAGTGCTATTGAGATCAGTGGACACCGCAAGAATGAGGCAGTCCAATTACTGATTCGCATTTCCTTTTGATCGACAAGACAAGATGCCATTATGGGTTTTGCCAGCACTCAACATCTCAGCATCGAAACGCGTACACCCCTCGCTCGTGGTGCTTCAGATAAAGTCATTCCCTTCTGCCCTCTCTTTCTCTTTCTATAGGCGTCTTCAAAGAACGTGCAAATATGAAATAATAATTTTTTTATTTTGTTTGTTCTGTCATGACCTTCGTTCGAATTCAGATCTCGTCGAGATTTTCACTTCCTAATAAGGTCCCTTCATCAACGCACGTACACAGTAATCTAATATTCATTTCCGCAAGTGGCTTCGTTAATTCTCACACCTGCCGCACTGAAAATGCGCATCCTAAGCAGGCTGCTCATTAAGGCACGCTAAGAAGCGACCCTGATTTCTGGGAGATGCGGAAAAAAGAAGTCACGTCAATGATAGCATATGCAAGTAGGCATGGCTCAAAAGAAGCTTCTTGATACGTTCGAAATAGGGAATGCTTAATTCAGTATTTTGCTCCGTTGCTTGGTGTTGACCTTGTCAGCATGGTCTCAAGTTTGAAAACAGCCCTTTTATTTCGCGATTATTCCGGGGGATTAGAGCTTCCTTCTAATTGGTAGACGCAAGGACACCACCTGGAATGAAATTTCTTTAATTCCTGTTACAACCTGAGTCTTCCCACTCGCAATACGTAGATGCAGTTCCCTAGGCTTGTTTTATAGTGCGAAAGACTTATTGGGGTAAATCAGAAAATCAGGAAGTATATATTTGAGGCCTCGACCTTAGACCTTTGAGAATGTCTCTGGTAGGTGGTAGGGCAGATGACATGGCCGGACGCTGATTGGTCAGCAGTGTCTGTGACGTCACGAGACCGCTTCCAATGACCGAAATGGGCGACGCTGCCAATCGCAATAGCTTCGCCACTGAGATAGGAGAGTGAGGTCAGAATCCAGCCTTGCAGGACATTTGGATCCCGATTTGGACACGCTGCCTCTAAGTCACACAGGCACGTTCGTACGACTTGGACGAGACTTTATACTTGTGTCCCTTCTCACAACTTGGGCAGCGTATACATGCGTTTGCCAGGTGCACCTAAGACAGGTGGTTATCGGCAGGTGACGTAGCAGGGCACTGATTTGACAATGGTTTATGTAGGCCACCTATCCTAAAGTTACTTTTCTTTGTGTTTGCTTACATTAAACGTTTGTGTGATGTCAGCAGTGGCGTATGTGTCACGTGGTTTAGCTGTATAGTAAACCTGCGTGACGTGCCAATTGTATTAAGTCTGCTTTGAAAGGAATAACAAGCCTGGTACTTTGCGGCAGGGGTCGAAGACTTAGATACGCCGCGTCAAGCTGTGTGAACAACAGCTGCCGAGAAGACAGCGACAACGCCGTCTACATATGCACCATCTATCAAGATAAACTACGCCAAACGAGTGTTTTCGCACGTTGTACTACGTTGAGCCTCTTCAAAGTTTCATCTGCATTTTATTTTTTTCTCCGTTTGAATGAACAATTTTGGGTGCTAATAATGCTTGATGATTCCATTGTCATCTGAGCCCTGTATCACCACTCGGCAAGAAATACGCTCGAGATGAATTTTTTACCAAGTATGTAGTGCAAGATTTGAGCGTATGACTATCATTGCGCAAATTTTTCATTAAAAGGCAAATTACCGAACAAGCACTGTACTTTTAATTGTTGGAGTTCAGTGCCTGTCCTATCTGTTCTTTATCCTTGTGTCTATATATTTTTCGCGTTAGACTGAAAAGGTATAATGTTATTTTCAGTATTACTACACGTTTAAGAGCCATAGGTGGAGCGCATACATGTCCCTCACTGTCTATAAGCAGCTTTGAGGCGGTAAACCTTAGGTGCGGGTTTTTTCTTCCTTAATTCTTCATAATTACTTGCAGGTGCTTTATGTTCTACATTTCTAAGCTGGAAGGATACAATTATCTGCGCTTGGATGCTGTAAATTTGGTTTTCCCAACATTGAAAAGAATTGATAATATTCTGATGCGCGAAAATCGAAAGTATGTTGGAGTTTTCATTTTGTCTAAATAAACAAACTTTAGCTTTTCTCTTTCTTACTGCTTATTTTATACTCTGTGATTGATTTGAGATATAGCTTTTTCTACGACGTTGCAATCTAAGGGTACTTCGCAGCGAGATTGTGTGTGTTCCAAGTTATTTCTAAAGAAAAAAGCAGAAATAGGACTATGTGTAAGCGTTATCGCTTCTCAACAAATATATGGATCTTTCAGATATGCTGAGAAAGCCATCTGGTGCACAACATTTTACGGTCTATTTGAACTCAGCGCCGCAGCGGTACAGAGTGAGGTTCACGTTGGTATGTATTGTTATGCGAACAACCGTCACGCAGCTGTGCGTATGAATAAAGAGAAACAAGAAATCAAAACAGAACTGAAAGCGAAAAGAAAAATGAGGGCTAAACGCCATGGCTATTCATTAGCAATAGTCTACTAGACCGCGGCCTCACTTCACCCTACGATGCGAATGATCGTGTCTTGTTTGCAAATAGTGGTTGCGCAGCCTGTTCGTAGCCATAGTTTATCGCCAGAGATCGCTGCGATGTGCGCGTCTGGTGCAAATTTTCACGAGAGTTCAATAAACGTTTTATTCTTTTATATACTTTGTTTTCTGTTTTTCTTGCTAGTTATTTTTACTTTGCTTGTGAGCCAGACGTGTTTTGTGCTTATTGTTCTCTGTGGTTATTTTACGGACCCACAAGCCAGTGGAGTAACACCATACTTGCAAAGAAAAGAAAAAAAAAAGTAGCCAAAATATGTTCGTTAGAAAGATAACACTGAGTAGCACTGTGACAAGGCTGGCGGTCAAGCCCAAAACCGCGTACCCGCATGCAAGCGCTTGCGTCGAACGGAGGACGGCGGAGCCAGTGCCGTTTTATTTGGGAAGGCTGCGCACGGCGGCAAACGCTCTCGACCCGCACTTTTTTGTGCTAGTTGTCTGTTCTTTCTTTTTATGCGTTTCTTGCTTTCCTTTTACCTCTCTTGGGGGAGCTGCGATCTGTTTGGTCCGTTTTCCTGTCGCCTACGGTCTCCGCTGTTCCGGCGCCGACCCTGAATGGACAGCTGCTGTGTCGTTCGTCCCGCATGACGACTGCGGGGCAACATGGTCCGTCTCTTCATTCCTTTCTTTTCTTTTGTTTTCGTTAATGCACTTTTTGAACAGACTGGATACTATTATTGGGCGTCTGTACGCTTCGGCCGGTTCAGCTTTGACCGAAACGAAATGTAGTGCCAGTGTCGGCGTGGGTTTCCATCCATCCTCCAGACGTGACGCGGGTACACTGCGTGGGAAGGAAAGGCTGGTGCTTGTTTCTCGCCAAAGAGCTGGTTCTTCTCCTGCCAGAGTTGATTGCTGGTTGGTTGATCGCGGAGTAGGTGTTATATTGACCTTCATTATACGTATACTTCTTACCCAGTATGCCCAGAAGGACGAAAACCAAAAGGAGAATTTCCTTACCCAGTATGCCCAGAAGGACAAAAACCAAAAGGAGAATTTCCTTACCTAGTATGTCCAGAAGGACTGAAAACCAAAAGGAGAATTTCCTGACCCATTTCTTCACTCGAGAGAACAAAAGTTAAACGCCTGTGTGCTTGTCTTTGGGATACTCTTAGTCTCTCAAAATTCGAAACAGGCTTGCTTGTTAAGACGTGCTACTACAGCGCGAAAGTTCCGGCTCCCGCAAAATCAGTAATACATTCGGTTGAAAATTGGTAAGGCGTAAATCATAAGGACACGTTCTGTGTCTCCCTTCACATTCTTGTTTCTTTCGCGTTAAGCTTCTCTGCATTTGAATCGAAAACTCGGCACATTTTTTTTCTCGCGAATGAGACTTTATCAACCGGTTTTCTTTGAAGAAAGCGGCGTTTTGTCTTACCGTTCTCCTAGGCATCATATGTCTTGATGTATATGGGATGAGCATGCTGTGAGTACGCGAGCCTTAGTTACGAAGAGAGAAATATAAAGAATTTTCCTGATAGCCCACAGCTGTGGTCGCTAAACGCTCTACTGTGGAGCCTCAGAACGGTGCTGAACGCTGCTCTTGATGACAGAGGACAACGTACTTCGGAGGCGAAGGCTACAATGAGCTCAACTGGTAACGCGGCTTTTTTGTATTAATATTATTTAGTGCGCCAATGATTGAGAGCGATTCCAAGGTTTATGTCGTAACACCCTGTCATACAGTGTCCATATTTTCTCTATGTTAAGGTTCAATTCATGTGAGGCAGCGTCGTTGTTAAGAATGCTCACCGGGTGTTTACTATTCAGGAGGCGCTTCTCGTTTGGTTCGGTTATATAATTTTCTTGACTATGCACTTAAGAGATAGCAGTTTTCATACAGGGCAAGTACCGTGCTCCGCCGCGGTGTCGTCCAGTCGGCAGCCAAGCAATTCAAGAAATGAGGAGACCTGCGATGGTGTGAACCAACGAGCTGGAAAATGCAGAGCCACCAGAGGGCGTGTGGTGTCGTGCGTTCGGCGCCTCCGGTCGTAGACGCAGCTGCGCTTTTTTCCACTCGATACCACTAGGCGCCGAAAAAAAGAAAACAAGAGAAGGAACACTCTAGCAGCCAGTGCCCCATTAGGGTCGAGTGGCGAGTTCGGGGGAAACCCGCGGCTTCGACGGCGGAGGCAGCTGCCCAGGAGCGCGTAAGGCCACGCATGGTTTCGACGCGCTTCAGTTGCGTCTTCGGCCGAGTTTCTTTCTCTTTCTCTCTCTGTCCCTTATTTTCGCCGTTTCTTCGTTCCCCTTCCTTTCTTTCCTTTTTTACAGCATTCCCGTTCACCTGCCTTCCACCATCTATGCAGTCTAGCGTCCCCAATCGAACTAATGAGGCGGCCATGCTCTGGTCACGGCCGCGCAATCAAAAATTCCGGCCCCGGCGTCTGTCTGTAAAAGCGTCGATTCGTGAGTGCATAGGCTACGGCTTCTTTTTTCATTTATTAGTTTTTATGCCCGTGCTCTGTTGATGTTTAATTTTATGCTTCCGTGGGCTTTCTCACCTTCTACGGTTGGTAGAAGTTCGTCAGCCATTTCGCCACTCAAAGTTTCAAATGCATTGCTAGTCGCATTCGACATCGGCTGTGTCATGCAAACAAGAAATATGAATGTGCGATGTGGTGGTGGTAAAACTTTATACAGGATAGGCGGTAGTCTGCCTAAATGGCGACCTGGATCCGTTGAAACCGGGTGGCGTGTTTGGCTAGTCGGATTACACCTAGCTGAGTGTTAGGGTGTGAGCTCAACAGTAGGGTCTCCCGACATTCTTCCATTTTTGTCTGTTGATTTACATTTTCGGTTTCCGGACACGTCCATACCATATCTACCAGATCCGCCTCATCCTGACACAGTTTATATCTTTCTGAGAATTGTTCCGGGTACCAATAGCTATGAGTAGCTGAACTCGGAAAAGTCTGTTTGTAGGCGCCTCCAAATGCTTTCTTGGATTTTATTTAGTGTCTTATCTGCCGGTGGGTATTCTACCCTGTTTAGCTAATAGTGCTCTGTACACTTTATAGCTGACTAACATGTCCCTGCTAAGAGTGTACTGAGGGTCATCTAGCCTACTCGGAAGGTCAAACCGCGGGCAAATTTATGAGCTCCCTTATTTCCCTGAAGCTCGTTAGTAGGCTGTTTCTCATATTAGCCGGATTATCCTGTCATCTTGACATCTTTTCAGTATCCTAACAACAAACGTTAACGAATAGCCGCGAGCAACCCATCAGCCGCGCGATTGGTTATGCTTATCGCCTTTATCGTGTGTTGGTGTCCTGGGAGTCACTTACAGATTGTTGGGAGTCACTTGCAGATTGTTGAGAGCCCCGATATTCATGAACATTTAGCCTTCCAGTCTAATTGCCCTCCTCATTCCCAGGTTAGCGGAAAAAATAAACGTGGACCTAACGTTTGGAACATTTTCTGCGTGCTATGTGCACACCAACATCACAGGGGGCTTGGCTTAAGTACACCTCACTTTCGTCATGAAGTTGCAGCAGTTGAAGGTAAATTTAGGAGGCGAACACAAGAGCAAGAAGAGGCAGGAGAAGGAGAAACAAGATGAGACTCAATCGGCGTGCCGGCGCAAAAGTTCGCAAGTTAAAACAAGCACAGAAAGCGAAATGTCTGCCCCAGAGCTGTGTTTGAACTCATGAGACCCACTTAGCCCACAGATTAGTCTTTTTTTTTTTTTCTGTGTAGGTTTCAAGAGAGGCAGGTGGCAATATGAATGTACAAAAACGGGGAATCATTTTCACACCCACTCCTTTCCTTTATTCATTTATAAATGACATAAAAGCGCTCAGACGAGCGCATATGCACTATGAAACATTCCCCGACGCCTGCTGGCTTGAGGTGCCGTGCCACCACTAGAAGTGCCGTTAACACCACCGAACACTGGAGCCTGCGAGGTTTGCTCGCAGACAGCCTCCTTCAGCGCGTATTCTACACATATGCGCACGCTCGTGCGTCCTCGGGTCCGCGGGAAATTGTCGCAGTGAATGACGGCTAGGCGGGCAGAGCCGTCTCCTAAAAAGTGAGAGCCCTTTCTTCTTCTGCCATTTTACGGCGATGGTCGCTATAGGGAGGAGTGAAGGACTGGGGATGGTCGTTGCTCGTTAGGACGTGGTCTGCAGCCGCCATGAGCGGCAGCATAGTGGGTTTTAATAAGGTGGCGCCGAGAGACCAATTCAGGCCTTAATTTTGTGCCAGCGCCTACGTGTTCGCGTCACGCTTTGGTCTGGCCCTTGACCAGCGGCTTTTGAGCCAGCGGTCTGACGAACCAGTCATCGGGTTTCTAACTCTGCGGGAAAGATCTGAGGCCGCCTCTTTTTCAAATTCATTCATTCATTCATTCATTCATTCATTCATTCATTCATTCATTCATTCATTCATTCATTCATTCATTCATTCATTCATTCATTCATTCATTCATTCATTCATTCATTCATTCATTCATTCGGTAGGGGTGCGCGAATATTTATAATTTAGAACAAGAACCAACATATATGTTATTCGTTTCGTATTTGTATTAAGAAAGCTGATATTCAGAATTTTTTCGTATATTAGAATATTACTGTATACACCGACATTTTTAGAATTCACTTCACTTTCACCTCACTGAGCACTTCACCGCAATGTTTCACCTATGAGTCGACTATGCAGTGAAGCAACCTCAAAATACCACGGGGCCGTTTTGTGTACAAAGACCTTCCCTTTTGTGAAGAGGTTCTTCCCGATAGTTTGCGCAAAGCGAAGCCTTTTAAGAAACCGGACTAGATGTCGTTCTCACTTGGGTTTCATCTCGAATGCAGAGAGTCATCGTGCAGGTCTTCTTCAGGCCAAATTACTGCGATGAAAACGGTTTACGGCAGTCAGGACAAGTCGATAATTCTAGATTTCGGTTATTTTGCTGTATTGTACTGTTATTGGACTGTAGCAAAATTTTACTGTATATAGAAGACTAACAGTACCCCGGGCAGCTTCATGTAGGTCCACTGCGTGAAAAAAAAAGAAAAATAAGCAGGATATGGAGAGTTTTCTGAAATTGATACTGGATCTTTCGGCAGGGTATATGCTTCTCTGCAATTCTAGTTTACTTAGTATTTTCAAATATAGTGTGATTTCTGAAATAAACAAGATGAACAGTGGTTCCTTTTTTTTAATTTTCCAATTTTTCACTTTTCAGGTATTTGATATTTGATTCGTATCCGTATGAAAATTCGCCCACTCCTAGTTCCAATACTCTAGACTGTAAAGTGAAGCGCATATAAGGCAAATACGAAGATATGACCTGTAGTGTAAAGTGGACGAATTTAGGGCTCCTTTTAGGTGCTCTGCAGCTGTCAAAGTTGCTTGGCCTCTTTTGACATAACATACCGTCTTGATGAGTATGATTTTTAAAACAAAATGAGCAGCCCGTTAGGAGGAATGCAAAGCTCTGGCTTGTTATAATGAAAGAGAAAACAACAATGTATGTCTAATTCATTTCGCACAGCGAAGAAAAGAAAGTTGCCAAGCAATTGCGCAGTAATTGATTCACTCGGCTGTGAGGGCTGTGATGAAGGTAGTGAAAGGCTGGCTTTCCTATGGCCATGCAGGGTTAGTTTAGCGACACAGGCACAGCAGCGTGTCCACTAGAGCCTGACAGTTTCCCGTAGGCCGCACCTCACAGAGAATAGGAGGGAACTCTCAATCGGCGAAGAAAATTCGCATCCCCAAACTTAGGCAGTGGTGTACCTTGCGAAGCCAAGGCTCGTGTTTCTGCTCTAGGGTGTCTGTCGCCTTTATTTTCATATTTTTTTTAGAGCCCGTCACATATCTGCTTCAGTTTGCTGGTGGAAAGAGGGGGGAAGGAAAATCTAACCCTTTTACGGGAGAACGAGAAGCGGGAAGGTGCGCGAGGGAAGGGAGACAGAGTGTGCGGTAAGTAATGTGTGTACAAGTGGCTTGAGAAGTGATTGCGTGAGGGGAAGGATGCTCTACCGGAATGGAGTTGTCGTGGGAAGGACCCGAAGGCTGACTACTGGAGAAGGAGGAGGTTATGATGAAGCGCGCGAAGGTGCTGGTTAGCGTCCCTGCTGATAGTTTCGAAAGGGAGTTCACTTTAGGGTGCCACTGCAGTCTTGGCCAAGTCCGGATTCAGCTGTCTGACATTGCGAGACAAAAAAAAAAAGACCACACAAAAATGTCTACGGAACATACTCTTCTCTCAGAGCACAGATAATGCTGAAATATTCGTGTTAGACACTTGTAACCGACCTGTGATTTTTTTTTTTTTTTAGAACGCTTTTGATATTAAGATCTTCAGACCAACGGCTTGTGCGTCCGCAGGCGCTCGCAGTCCTCCATTCTTCGCCACTACTCCTCTCTCTATTCGCAGGATTATTCAAGGCTGCCAAGTGATCGTCTCGATCGGTTTCTTGAAAACTGGGAAGGACGACACGCTGAGGACAACCGGGGAGGACTGAACACAGTGAAATACTTGCCACTGCGATGAATAAGATCCTGTGTTGAGCGCTTGCCTCAAAGATCCATGTCCAGCGTTCACCAGAAGCCAAAGTCTAAGCCCCATAAATGTGCCGGAGGGCTTGGCCGTCTTGGTTTCTATCGCCATCTGGTGATGCCGTCGTCGTGAGATCATAATGGTCGAATCTAACTAGGTCTTCGCCTTGTTGTGTTTTGAGGGGGTCCGGTGTGAGCGATTGGCGTAATCGGGCCATGTCGGGCTGGGGCTGAAACTGGCGACCGGATGTAGGCGCTTTCTGCTGCGACCAAAGGGAAAGGAAGGCGTACGTGCTCCTGGCTTGAGATGAGAACTTCAGCACCTCTATCAAACTTTGCACGACGGCAAGCGCATGAACAGGACATCATGAAACGTGTTTTAATGACTACGGGTGCGGTTAGGAGCGTGGCACGGGCACTAGTGAATAATGATATGGTTCAAGTCATGGCGAGCTGGCGCTTCAAGCGGGCGTGAATAACTGGCTAAATGCGAGATGAAAAGATTGGTGAACTGACTATTCGATAAAAAAGATTTTTCGTACATATCTTCGTCTTGGAGTCTTTATTGTCCTCAGGTATGCATGCGCGCGACCTGTTTGCGGTTTGAATTGCTGATGCCGTTGCGCCACACTATTTAGACGCACCCACTAATATGGTACTGAGTGTTCAATCGGAAACCCCCGTCCGAGTGTCCGCGCAGATCGTTGTGCGAAGCTGTGGGGAGCGCAAGCCACTGAACCGAGCAGTGCTTCCAAAGCATTTCGTTTCTAAGTGACGTTCTCGCGCGCCACGTGACCCGCTTTCACCAATCGATGAGCGACGCTAAGCGACGGCCTTGCACCTACGAACTGTGGCGGATCATTTTCGCTTTCTCGAAGGGAACCAGAATCGAACATTCGCTCATCAGGCAGCCGTTTAGAGCAGAATGTCCTGTTTTGACGCTTCCCGAATCGACGCTTTGAACACCACAACTGCAGCAACATCCGAAGGTAATGGTGAGAAGTCGGAACAAACGATTATGAACGAGAACGGACCAAGCTCCAAATATTCACTTTCCGTGATTCGCGGTGGCCTTCCTTGAGCTGGAAGATATCCTATGAATTAACGTGTTGTCCCGGCTTATTCACCTGTATGCGTAGAGACAAAATGAACTGTTAATCGCAGAAGAGTCCGGCTACGTTTTCGCCAACTTTTTCGGTAATGGTGGCAAAGCCATTGTGCCACAACTACCCAAAGCGTTTTCATGTCCGAGAGCCGCCAAGAAAACGAAACTCTGAAGGCTTGGCGGCGGCATAGATTAGTACGTGTAGTTGCGCCGCCGTCTAGACTCCGGACCGGCGACTCGGAATCGAACCGTGCGCCGCTAGCCAGGGGTCGCAGTGGGCGCCAGTGGCGCCCATGACGTCGCCGTGGACCGCGTCCAATGGCGCCGCCGCGCGAGCAGACGACCGGTGCCCCGCGCTTTTAGCCGGGCTCCGGGGCTGGGGAGTAGCGGGGGCCGCGCCGATGCATGGTGCTCGTGGCGCGCGTGAGGCCCGCGGCGCGCGGAGCCGGGCTCGACGCGAGTTCGCTCGCTGAGCCCCCCGCCGAGGAGGATGTGATGGAGCTGAAGCCGCTCGGCGGGGCAGCTCCCCGGCCCCCGCTGCGGAGACACTCCTTCTTCAACCACGTGCCTCCGCGGCCCACCGTGGCACCACTGAGCCCGCGCAAGAGCATCGCCACCTTCGCCACCACCTGGAACGAAAGGGACGAAGACGAAGACAGCAGTGAGCGCCAGGGTAGCCGGCGCGGACACAGTCGCCAGAACAGCATCAGGCCAGACGTGGGACAGGTGAGCTCCCTCTGGGCCGAGAATGCTGCGCGCGCTAGCATCGCCACTAAGAAGGAGGCAAAGGTTCCCTAGAGAGTGACGTCAGTGCAAGTTTTGATGACACACTTAACTAGAGGAGGGGTGCGTTTTCATACAGCTGGTGCTTGCCGTGTGTTTATTTTAGCAATGCAGTGATGTCAGCTCAAACGGACAAAACAAAGCCCGAGAGGAAAGGCGTCATGCGGCCTCTCCTGATCACTTGTTGTCAATTCCATTATTTCTCGCCTGTTCTGAAACGAACAGTCCAATGCTACTTCGTTTGTTTCGCAATTTGTTTAAAAACTTCCCCCGCCCCCTCCGCTTTGTTTTTGAAAATTTGCTTCTTTTTTTTTTCTGGGTTGTGCGGTGTGATGTTTTGGGTGCATCGATACCACCCCGTAGCAAACGAGGAGATACAGAAACCGCCTCTACCAAGACAGGTATGTTTTGGCTGGGTGTTGAGAAAATTAATTATTCGGTGGTACTTGGAACATATTCGTTGAACACTTAAATGTCATGGATTTCAGGTGATTTTCAATGAACTATATGTCATATGGCTCACTGGTATTGCAAATTATAAAGGCTTCACTAAGGGAAGCCCCGTGACTAGGGAACAATTGCATGTTCTGGCAACTCACCTGCCGTCAATTTCCAGAGCATATAATTTCTGTGCTAAGATAAATTGTAGCTAGTGGTTTGGGACATACTATACTTCTTCGGTTTATAGTTTAGATAATGCTACAGATTCATTCTTTTTATATGATTACTTGTAATGCAGAGAAGAACTGATAAATGATTTAGCACTGCACGGATAAAAGCTTTTAGTGGAGGCGGTAACAAGTGCGCGCCTTATTTGTTTCTAGGTAAAGATAGTGAGAATGAAGTGATGGGTTGGGAGAGGTGGTGCCTATTAATGCGTGATTGTTCATTGTGCGCTCGTTGAAAGGTAAGAGGGTGTCAGCGGTAAACACGCAATCCTGTTTGGTTTCGAAGTTTGCAGGCCATTATTTTTGCCAACTTGGCGGTTTGTACGTTAAGGTCATACGCCCATATATATCGCTCCCCGCTTATCACGGCAGGTCTGCCCTTGGCGCTACCTAATCTTATTTTTTCTTAAATAATGAACAGCTGCTAATGAGGTGCATGTGGGCCGGAACAAGCAATCCTTTTTCCAAAAAGTTTACCAAAGTTGAAATATGCTGTATCTCATGTCCACAACAAGTTGAATGCAATATGAAAAATTTATTAGTGCGTCTTGGAAACTTTCCAAAAACGCCTGTTTAATATTCGACTGCTTTGAATATTTCTTCATTTTTCATATTTTTTTAATCTTTTATGAAGCCTGCCCCTTGGAGGCAAGCAGGTTAACTCAAAGGGAAAGCACGCGAGTGGCGCGGTTCGGTTGCTAACCAAGCGCGCCTTCCGCCGCCGCTTGTGTGGAGCGCTGAGGTCCTGGCTCGTCCTGCGAGGCCGCATATTTCTCGAAAGAGCGCTCGACCGTGTCTGCCCTCGCCAAGATAAGGTTCGGGCTACTGCCCCAGGTGTCTCCCATTAGGCATATTGCGGCGTCGCGCATTCTGAGCAGGTACGCCGCGAGGTCTCTGTTCTTTCATATTGCTCTTTATTTTTTTCCTGCCCTTACTACCTCCTCACCTTTTGACCAGATATAGCCTGGGCAACGTTGTAGGAGCCGTTTGGAACACCTGCTTTAAAAAGCTAGGAGAACGTCAGGGAGAGTACGTTTCGAGCCCATAAAAGCGTGTTATAAACACTATTGCCAATTTTGAACAGTGGCGCGGGTGTTTTGAATACAGCCTTGTGACATTTGTGGTTAGTGCTTGAACAATGCCTTTTCTTTCCTTCTTGGAGCTGTAGCGCATCATTCACAGGCTGGTAACTATTCATCGTGTGCCACTTAACCGAACGGTCAGCGGTGGCGAATGGTGATGGTTATTGACTGGACGTTTTATCCGCGCATGAAGAGATCGAAAATACAAGTTAGTAAAATTAAGTTACATGTTGTTTTATGACAAAATTATCTCAATAGAGAGAACGGCCACCACCGCACTCAGGTATCGAACTGTACAACATCCCTAACCGCGCTTTGTTCAGGTTCAATCCTCGTCTTTCTGCGAGCAATAAAAAAGTCGGTTGCGCTCCCCTTTGCGACCGTGACCAATTTTGAATCACTGACAGACAGCTCAGACTTACAGTAACTAGTATCCGCGTTAACTGCCCTATTAGGTTACTTTCCTTGCATTGAAGCTCCCACCTATACATTGGGGTGGGATTAACGGGGCGCGAAAATTTGTCTAGGGAGTAAATATTCTTTTGCGCGGTTGTATGCTGGCTCGAATGCGGAATGCCATTGAGAGTTCCATGAGTGTAGTTGACCTAAAGAAACAGCATAACGATAGCGTTTGGCTTGGTGATGGTTGCGTCGATCACAAAAATTATGAAGGACACGTAAGCTCAGCCATTAAAGACGTGAAGTGAAAGCTTTAAAGGCTCCCGTTTGTGGCATCGCGCACATTTAGTGTATGCTCGCTTAATTATTAATCCGTTAACTTATGCCTCCAGTTTCTCATAGAGTCCTAAGCTACTAGGTTTCCAGTTACCGGTCGTAAGCGACCCCCCTGATGCAAATATAAAGCCCTGCTTTAACAGAGCCGCACTAACGAGCCTGATTGGCCTAGGAGTAGTGTTCCCGAAGACATCGGAAACGCATGATGCACTTACATCTGGCATTGATGATATTATAATCAACAAAGAAGTCTAAGAGTCAGCACCACAGACAACATCGGCATGCGGCTAAGATATTGAAAACTTGGGAATACACTATCTGCAGAATAAGCCGACCAGAAAATTATCGTCATCGCGGAGTGCCACTACAGGCGCAAAATGCTCTCACTGCAATATATTAGTTTTGAGCTACTTTCTAATGCTTCCGACCCGGGACGAGCCTGGCTGGCAGTTTAACAGCCTTTGTCTCGCAGCAGCGCTGCAATTCGGAGCAGGTTTTCTCATAGTCAGTAGGAGTTCAATCTTGTGTCACGTCGGGAGGCGCAAATCGATATCGCAAATGCAATAACTGCAACAACCGACGCATCAACGGATTTATAGTCTACTTCGGTTACTTCATCCAATGCGGAGATCCTATAGGAGGATGGAGGACTGGGAGGACACGGCGAGGGCAGGGGAGTTCCTACCTCTTTGTAGATGTATAGCTGACAACGGGATCCGATCGACCTTGTCTACGTCGCGATCTTTCTTTTGCTTTACTTTTCTTCGCGAATAGCGAGGACCGTTTGCGGTCATAAAGTACGAAGCTCTTGAAGTGCTGCCGTCGCGGACGTCATTTTCTCGATGGACGTAATGCGCGCTTTTTCTTCGTTTCTTTGCCCTGCCGAGGTCTGATCAGGTTTGGCTCTTTTTGTCCGGAATTCCGTTCTTTTTATTTCTTGTTTCATTACATCTTCGCAGCTTGATAATTAACCAGCCTATCTTGCAGTCATTGTTAAGAAGTTGTTCCATTGAAACAGAAGCTTGATTCGGGCTTTCGCGACTGTCGAGTCATCCTCGTAAAAGGAAGGACGCGTGTGTCATGTGAAGGGCAGCTGCTCTTATGTTGCAATGTTGCAATATTTTTTTTTTTCAGCTTTCATGACCCATTGGTATATCATGTGATGAGAAGGCGGGGGGGGGGGGGGGGGGTTACGTTAGAATATGCTGACTTTAAAGATTCTACTGTGCTAAACATGCGACATACAAAGGTGGAAAACACCGTTAATATAGTGTGAAATTAAAAACAAATGCATTTATCATCTTGGAGAGCATAAATAGTGACGGTAAGACTCCACGCAACTTTTGGATATTAATTACGTAACTAAACTAATTGTTCTTATACGAATAACGAGTAATTGTGTTTTCAGAATATACGTACTAATATCTTAAGGCGCTCACCAGCTTTCCCACACGGCACATCTTATTTTCCCATTGGCAAGCGAGTGGACGGACTGTGCACTTGTTTACCTGCATGGACACAATTCCTTGCAACACTTCGTAAATATCCCACAAGCTCAGTTGTCACAGCTGCAGCCAATATGTCTGCATATTCTTCAAGTAGATTCTAGGCTACGACTTTTGTTTTAACTGTTTCTAAAAATGTAACGCTAAAGTAGGTTCCTTATCTACGAATGGCGTGGCGCACCGGGCTTAGAAAATTCCTAATGCATATCACGGGCATGCTGAATTTGATGGTTCTCTCACTGCTTCCTCACACTACGTTACGTTCTGAAGCGAATGCTTGTACCGGTATCGGGTGCGTAGCCTAGGTCCCTATTCCGAGTCTGGGTCATTTTCAGAAGTGTTGTTTACTTCGTGTCCGCCCTCACCTGAATGGTGGTAGCGCCAGAACCGGAAGGGGAGGCAGCCGAACTAACAATAGGTTCTGGTCACTGTTTCCATCAATCGGATGACTCGTGGTCAGGGAGAACACGACATTTCTGGAAACAACGCAGAATATGGACCTGTAGATGAGGACCGAATTGCCATGGTTCCCAACTAGCCCTTGTCTTTGGAGATACCGCAACGACAGCACGATTTCCTCATTTCAATGTTTTTTTTTTTTTTTTTTTTTAGATGCAGTGATAAGTAGACGCGCCACAGCTGTATAATGTAGTGTTGTATTCAATAGACGATTATAATAATATTATTAGCGTGTGTGGACATTGACGCCTTTGGCGGCTGTCATGAGTTCGTACCCGCCACTTCGCCTGGCAACCAGATGGGATGACACGCGCATTGCATTGCATGGAGTAACAATGGATTCAAAAATCGGGAAGAAAAATTGTCGCAGCTTTGAAGAAGATAGGTATGAATGATTTGCCAAAGGAAAGCGAAATAACAAACGACGCTCGGTGCTAGCTAAGGCTTTACCGCCCTGCTCACACGGAGGCGCGCCCGGAGGTGCGATATCGGCGGCGTCCGTAAACAGCGCGGCTGTGGACGACCACCGCTACGGCGCGTGCGACTGGGCAGCACACAGCAGAGCGTTGCCACGGCGGCGGCGAATCGTGTCGTCGTCGTCGGCGGCGGCAGTGGTGCGGCGCCGCTGGTCAACTGGGCCAGGGTCGGCCATCGATTCGGTCGCCCCGTGCGCGGCGGGCACTTTCCGGCGTGGGACGGCCCGCTTCCGTTGTCTGCGGCCGCGCCGGCACCGCGCGCGCGCGCGAGTGCGCGCTCGATGCGCTCTCTCTCCTCTTCACCGGTGTCCATTCCCTTCTCCTCGTCGCCTCCATGCGCCCGTACTGCCTGTAGTCGCTCCCACGCGCCGCCCTCACGGGAGGCGCGGGCTTCAAGTGCTGTCCAGGGAAAGCGCGGGACGGTAGGCGTTTGTGGCTGTTTTGGATAACACATGGCACTGATAGGCACTGTCGGGAGAAAACGGCTCGCTCAGAACGATGCCGATATCCTTGCACTCACTCACTCACTCACTCACTCACTCACTCACTCACTCACTCACTCACTCACTCACTCACTCACTCACTCACTCACTCACTCACTCACTCACTCACTCACTCACTCACTCACTCACTCACTCACTCACTCACTCACTCACTCACTCACTCACTCACTCACTCACTCACTCACTCACTCACTCACTCACTCACTCACTCACTCTTCGTGACAAGCAGACAAATCGGGCTCAAAACAGATCGGCGGAGCAGTTACGAAACGGTTGCGCCCGCTCGTCTACATTGGAGTTGTCACTGAAGGTCGGGAAAAAGAAATGTGGACGGTCTCGATGTGCGGGTGACTCTTTTCGTGTTGTCCCTGCCTGCTCCGCCAGTGTGTGACAAATGATACCCGGATCTCGGAACGGAAGGCCTAACGGCGACACGTGGTAAGGCTTACCCGCGTAAGTATTATTCTTGGCGAATGAAGCCGAACAGCTCCACATAGGAAATTGAAGCTGAGGCACACTGCGAAACAAAAACAAGGAAAAGGCGACAGGATAGAAAGAAGAACAATAAAAAGTCTGACGAAATCCAAACATTGGTGGAATTCCGGATGTACCCAGTTAAGTATGCCTTCCGGCACAACGCTACGCTAGCAAAAGGCTTTTATTCATCTTTAGTTCGCACATTCTGCATCGGTGCAAACGTTGCTAGCGGTAACTATCACTAAATATCATAAGAAAAGACAACAACTTATGGCTGGAAAGTAAATGGCCGAAGTTAGCAGGGCTCATCCCTTGCCTGATCGCGGGCACAATGTCCGTTGCCATTTTGAGCACCGCACTTTGCCGAACGGCCTGTGCGCCGTTCAGAAGGCGGGTCGCTGAACTATTTATGGGGCATAAACGCAAGCTGTTGGCCTTCCGCCGGGGGAAGAAAAAAACAAAAGGAAACGCCTTGAAGAATAACACCGACTACTGCTGGAAGATAGCGGCTGTTAAACGATCTGAAGAATAATTCGTGAAATCAGGAAGTGGTGGCCTGGGGTATCGAGCCCGTGAAGTGGCGTCATAACAAGTTCGGACAGCCTTAGAGCATTCCACGGAATGCTGGGAAAGAAAGATGCCAAGGGCCTGCCTGGCTGCTTGTCGGTATAGGACAGCATGGTGGGGAAGTGGTGTGAAAAGTATAATTGAAGGAATTGAACTGAAAATGGACAGGCAAAGAATTGTGGCGACCGTGCTGAAGGGTTCGGACGAGAAAACTTGCAGGAACTAGTTGCGATGCGCCTATTGCAGTAATATGCATGCTCTCATTATCATGGATTTTCTAGATGCACACAAGCCGTAACGAAGAAAAAAAAAACAAAACAAAATAGTAATACATAACTTTGCTACCTACGAGGACATCAGTAAAGGAACTGACACATACGTAAAGGCGAATTATTTAAACAGTCTAGTTTCCAGCTGTGTGTGTGTAAATATTCCTCAATGCGCTTAGCCTTTCAAAAAGTGTTTGTATGGCTTTTCGGAGTTTTAAACCTATAAAGAAATTCGACCGGAAAGGGAAACTTGTATGCATATAAATAGATAACTTTTGTCTTGTTTCTAACTATTCCTCCTTTACTGCCTAATAACGCTTTTACGAATAAATGAATTCAAAAATGGTTAAAGAATTAACCAATTAATGCCATAAAATTTATTATGCAAGCCTTCAGACTATACAGTAAATCAAAAATTTTGCGCAAAAATAAAACACAATGGACAGAGAAGGACACTTAAGACTATTCACGAGCGCTATGCTTAGCTATTTAGCGTTCGTCAATCGTCTTATGTGTCCTTGCCTGTCCATTGTGTGTTAGTATTGCGTAAAACTTTTGGTTTAATGGATCACCAACTAGCCCGGCAACATGCTCTCCTCAAGCTATGCAGCTTGCAATCTTGGTCGTTTTCATTTTCACTTCTGAACATACAGAAATACAAGACAGGAACCTGTAATATGGTAGATATGAGCCGGTAGATACAGCTGTATTCATTATTGCTGGAGTATACAGAGTGATTTCATGGAGCAGAACATTAGGCGTTCATGGCCACGAAAAGAAAAATGCAAATGCGAAGTTCCAACAAGTCGTCTCCATGGGAGAAGTTATCGTCCTCTCTAGATTTGTGATAGATGGATGGGAAAACATTTATTTCATCGGCTTTAAGAGGTTCACTTTGATTGCTGGCCGCTCCAGATGGCCGCCAGTTGCGTACTGTCGGCGATTTGTGAAAATATTTGTGAAAATATTTGTGAAAATATTCCGGTGCTCATCGCCCCTCTCTCGCCTAAGAGAAGTAGAGTCCATTCAAAAAATGACTGCGCAAATGGCCGAGTAAAATATTGTTTTCGCGTCCCATAACATTGTTATACGGACGAACATAAAAGAAAAACCTGGCAGTGGCGCGGGCAGGAGCGCTCGTGCTAGGCCCGCTGCATTTCATTAAACGTCATCTCACGGTCATCGAACGTCTTTTCTCCGTCTTCTGCTCTGTTTTCATCGGCTTGCCGCCCCGTAACATTTGTTTGAGGTGCGAGGTACTTCATCATCAGGCATCGCATGGCTGTTCCCCAGTCTGCCGGACCCAGCAAGACATTGCCGTTTATTCGCCCCGTCCTCCCCGCCCCGACCACAAGATACGACGAAGGAGAGACTGACTCGAGACGCCACACATGACCACAAGACACGAGGAGAGACCCGAAGGACTTTATGTGACCCCACTGACCAGATGTGCCGACCAATGACCCCAAGATCCAAGACGCCGCTACACTTGAAAACATCCTCCCCTGCCTATACCATGCGATGTGGGCCTTGGCCTCCGCCATCGATTCGTGGCAACGTGTGGCCCGAGAGTGTCCTGGGCCAAGGTTCATCGGGAATCATCGTGTCGGCAAGCCGTTCTATTATTCCTTCTTCCTCTTCTTCTTCAAGCCCCCAGACACGCCCATCACCATGCCATGGAATGATCAACAACGGTAAACTTCCTCGTCCACGATCAGGACGATCGCTCAGTGGCCCAGGGTCATGTTACGGACGAGCAAGGAAGAAGACATCGAACATCATCTCTCTGTCCTCTGTTCTACTTTCATCGGCTTGCTGCCCCGTAACAATATCGTGCGCGCCTAGAGAGAAGTAAAGATGAGGAGGGCGATGGGGGGAGACGTGTTTAGCTATATGCAGTTTGTCTAGTGAGTTCACAGATTACATGCAGGTGTTTTTTTAAGTTCTTTTTATTTACTTTTTTGCCGATGTATCAGTACTCCCAGCACTTATTGTTGCACAGTCGGCGTTTTTGAAATTTAGGGTGGACAAAAAGCGATGCCAGTGAGACGTGTCCTAATAACTTAATCTAACAAATAATGATTACCCTACAGTTATATGTTCCTAAGGGAGGGAAACAAATATTTGTGGCAAGAACTACATTAAACATAGAACTTATACGCTATACAGCTCAATCTCGGAGCAGTTGGGGCCCACCAGACGTTCGGCATCGTTAGGCGGTAAAAATAACTCGTGGCGAGGCCCACAAAACAAAGCCTGTGCAGACGAGCTGTCGCTTGTTTTTACTTTGTTTTGGTTTCAGCGATGCTGTTTAGGATGGCGTTTTCTAAGCAGCTGGGGCGTTTAAATTTCTGCTTTGCCGACGACAGCAAGTGCCTGTCGCGCGCTGTTAGCGCAGCTAATCGTACAGTAGCAGTGCCATCCAGAAAAGAGGTGAATGAAAAAACAGATAGGGCGAAGGGTTCGGGAGAGAAGGGGGAGGGGGGGGGGTGTAGAATGAAAATGTGCTTAAAAAAGGCTGCCATTTTCGTTCTGCTCCGTGCGAGCTGGCCCTTTTGGAAATAGAGCCAGGGCCACGCGCTGCCAATGAGGCCGCGCGGTTGGCGGCAGGTGCATCGTCTTCTTCGGGCCGCTCTTTCATCGATCCCGCGTGTTTTCATCTCGGCACATTTCACTCGCCTCTATTTTTTTCTTTTTCTCCTGCTATCACCCTTCCCCTCCCATTTCTTTATGGCCCCAGCATTCTCCGCTGTAACGCCTTGGTTCAGGAAGGCTTCTTCATATTTTATAGCCTGCGAATATTGCGAACGCTCAAAACATCACCGCCACTACTTCTTCTACGCGGCGTTTCTTTTTTTCTTTTTTTTTTTTTTTTTTATTCTGGCAACAACTAAAAACTGTGCGCCGGCAAGCACGCGTTTAAGGCGGGAAGGTAGATTACGATTCACGTATTTTCCTAGCGACCGCAAAATGCCGAGGTTCGCCTATTCTTTGTTTTCCTCAAGAGGATAAGTAAATAAGCTTTTCGACCAATGGAGGGCTGCCCCCAGAGAAAACATCTGAAAATGAAGTTGTAACGTTCTTGTGAGGCTGAAATTATATCTTTAGAACGTGATCGGTCATACTGAACGTAGTGGTATGCGCAAGTGACATGGGAGTGTGGTTAGCTTTATCTATACCTGTCGACGGAAAGATTCTGCGCAGTTATCGCTTCTATTTATCACAAGACTGCCGGGAAAATGAGAAACAGCCATTCATGAAAGAAACAGGCGCAGATCTTTGGTGGCGTGTTGGGCTTATGCGTAGTCCCAGAACGGGCCCTATAAAGGCTATTTAAATTGCGGCTGGAGAAACAGCCGATGTACATTTTCTTCTAAGCAAGCATTGTAATGTGGAAGGAGAACGCAACATATTAAATATGGAAATGGGTCAGTCTAAAACGATATTATGTGCCTATGTGGTTACAAAACCAACTCGGACGAGCATTGGTGCTTGCGTACGAGTACTCTCAGCCATTTTCTTGTTTCTTTATTGGTATTTTGTCCTGGGTCTATTGGTGCATCATATTTGTAGAACGTAAAACTTGACGCCTGCGGGAAAAACATTTCGTTTTGACTCAAGCAAGCTGTTTAAAAATTATTTAAAAAAAAATTGATGCCTCAAAATCCAATCTTTACTTTTTGGTCCGAAGAAGTGTACCCGTAGTTCGCACCGTTTCAAGTGCGAAATGTCTCTGCTTCAAGCATGAATGGGCCTGCGAGCTTTATCGCAGAAAAGATCTCTACCGTCCCTAAGATCGCGGCATGATTGAGCAGGGAAAGAATCAAGAAAAAGGAAAGTGAACTGGCGTTTGGAACGCATTCAGACCAGGCAGTGAGAACACTGTCTTATAGTTATTGGCCTAAGAATAAAGCGGAAAGGTGAAAAACAAAAAAAAGAAACGAGGCAGATAAACACTCCTGGCTTGTATCACTGTAAAAGCACGTTCTGTTCGTTTTTTTTTTTTTTTTTTTTTTACACAGCGCAGAGTTTTTTGTTTTTTTTTCTCTCTCTTCTATAAATAACGCATATGCCGCAATTAGAGAAAGGCAAAAGGCAAAGCGAAGCACCAACAAACGCGAAACAGCTGGGAGGCAGCAAAGGCACAAAAGCCTCTCCGGCACCGAGAAAGGACGAGGGGGCGCTATTGAGCTGCGACGACACCGTTTTCCCGAGCCCAAGGGCGCTGTTCTCGCCGATGAGTGAAAGAGCGTGCGCGGCGGTGCGCGTATTTCCCAGAATAGATTTGCGCCGAGTTGGCCTTCCCTGCTTTCCTTCCATCTTTATTTTCGCTCCCTCTGACTTCGCTTTATTTTCTTCGCTCACTTCGACCCTCGTTCTGCGACTGCTGTGAATCCTCTGCTTTCCTTGATGTTTTCATAAACGGAAATAAGGATGCAAACAGACAGGGCTAGGCATTAAATGTCTGGTTTTCGCCGCCATGCCCTTTGCGCTTCGTTTGGGGGAGAATCACTTTCTGTGCATGTAATTCTCAGAAACAGTGCGGAGACGACGAAGACCTGATGATTCTTATGGTGATTGCTCGCTCGGTCGGTCACTCGCTCGCTCGCTCGCTCACTCACTCACTCACTCACTCACTCACTCACTCACTCACTCACTCACTCACTCACTCACTCACTCACTCACTCACTCACTCACTCACTCACTCACTCACTCACTCACTCACTCACTCACTCACTCACTCACTCACTCACTCACTCACTCACTCACTCACTCACTCACTCACTCACTCACTCACTCATTCACTCAATATATGGATAAATAAATAAATCAACCATTCATTAAATCAATCAGTCAATCAATCAATCACCCTGATCCATTAAATTAGTTCACTCACTGAAGTATTCTTCCTCTCTCTGTACACAAGGACAGTAGATATCTTATTTCCTGAAATCAAGGCTGCTGTAATTATCTTGCGGTTGTGCTTTCTGACCTTGTGAATCCAGAGTCAGGGTTTGTATTGTTATATATTTGCAACATTTGTTGTCACAAGAGGGGGTATAGATGCAGGTAGGTTTATCACTGTAAACTTTCTTATTTGCATCACGGTCGATGACGCTTGAATCCCCTGCCACAGCTTCAGATGGCACCACAGTTTTAACTATAAGACTACGCTTAGCTATCGTTTGCTTCAGGTCATCGTCTATATTAGCGTTAACTTGAACCTTATATGGCTTCAGCTTAAATTGTGGACTGGCCTCGCTAAGAATACCGAATTGGCACACCTCATTAGAAACAATGTTATCTAAAAGAAATTTGTTCATTGAAATGCCTGAATAATATAAAAGTGAGTGTTATGTTTGTTTAAAATAATATTCCAAATGATGTTCATTCGAGAGCTTTCATCGCGTCATTTGGTTGAATTGGTCTTCTCCACAATACCACTCTGCTTGCAACGGTGCACGCTTTACAGGCAGCGAGGTGCTTTTTTGTTAGTCTGTGAATTTATTGGAGGTTTTTGGCCCAGCGATGTTTAACTTACTTGCCAGGCTTTAAAAGATGTTGATAATAAATTATTTGCTGGAATAAAAACTTTATGATAGTCATATGAGAGTGATTTCAACTGATGCATGAGGACAACATATTCTAGATCGCTAGGGTGATTATTCTATGAACGCGAAAGAGTGTATATTCGCACAGAAATACCATTTTGTCGTTAGTATTTTTTAATAATAAACTTGTTTAGGGTTCTTCACTGATTCAATCAGAAGAAAGCGGATGTTCCTATTGTATGCGGCGATGGCCATGCAAGACGAGCCGCTGTCCAAGCGATAGCGCCGGCATCGCCGCCCCCGCATACAGTGGGAACATCTGACTTCTTCTGATTGAATCAGTCAAGTACCCCAAACAAGTTTGGTATTAAAAAAATACTAACGACAAAATGCTATTTCTGTGAGAAATTTCAGCTGCGAGGACACCGTAGCTTAGTTGGGAGAAGCATTCTACAGCGCGCCGGTAATTGTGCAACGCGCGGTATGGCCTAGCACATAGGCAGCGGTCAATAAGGATATTGCCTAGTTCATTTTGGGAGGCTTCTTATATCAAGCATCGCACAAACAGGACTAGCGAGCCATTGAAACTTCTCAGGTCGCTGCTGAGGTAAATCAAAACAAAAGTTTGCCTCATAGCTTGTTGTCGCCATTTGGTCGCAAAGAAAAACATGCCGATTCTTTTAAGAAAACCTCCTTGTTTGCTTAGAACCAGTGATGGAGGTGGAACCGCAGTTAGGTTCTGTATTAGGATTGTGTCCGTTTTTTTTTTTCTTTCTTCGAATGCACAAATTCTCAAACGCAGGATCTTAGTTGAGCTCTCTCGACTACGTCAATATCGTTAAGTGCAATTCAAACCTTTCTTTTTGAACGTTTCTGGATTTTGCGAATTCGCACTAAGCTTGTTCGCCTAACGTGCGAATTCGCCTGCAAAGTTCGCGAATTCGCGCAGAACTTATTCGCCTAACGCGTGAATTAGCCGGCAAATATTTACGTCGGCTGTTCCGCGATACATACGTGAGCCTGCGGCGAAGATTTCAGAAATGCCAGAACTTCTCTACATATCAGTACATAGCTCTTTGCAAACATCAACGCGATGAACAACAACGAGAACACTGTTCGTATTTTTCCGCCAGCGTTCTGCGGTGGCGAAATACATCCGATGCGTTAGAATCGGGGTCACTCTGCGCGTCCATGTCGTTTTCGTCTGTTATCGGCCCCGCTGGTCGTGCGTGGCATGGTCCAGCGGTGGCCAGTAGCAAGAGCGGCGGGCGGAAGCGTGCGTGACCAGGCCACGTACGGCATCGACCCTGGCGGCCTTGGACTCCATTCGGGCCGATGGCAGTAGTGGAAGCGCGCGCCGCCTAGCGGCTAGCTTTCTTCGCCAGCTTCATACTACTCATGCTTCGTCCCACAAACGTACGAAAGAAAAAAAAAAAAGGAAAGAAGACAACGAAGGGAAACACAGTTTTCACGTGTACCGTGTGGAGCGGCCTTGTTTGTCCCGACTGTCTGTTCTGGTTCAGCTTGACGGTGATTATTTAGTTTTTGTTTTCGGATTTGCGAACAGCTAGGGAAACGGGCAGCTCCACGGGTGTGAGCACCGGCCTACTGTGATAGGTGCACTGATTTGATAGTAACATGCGGAAAGTTATCAAGCAGAGTGGGAGGAGGGGTAGGGGGAGGGCAAAAGTGAATAAAGAAGTGAAACAAAGAGAAGGTCATGTGCGCGAGATAAGGATCTCTAGTGCAAGTAAACAATGATTTAAGGAGAACGAAGATGAAAATAAAGAAGAAAGAAAGCACGACGAATATGTGTCGGTCATCTCTTGCGGGAGTGGGAAATAAAACACTTGCTGAATATTAAAAATATCGCAAGTATGTTTCCTTGCGTAAGGTACAGAACACGCTCTCCCTTAGATAATCGCAAGTTGAATAGGAGAAAAATATGGTTTCCATGTGCACTCCACTGGTGTTTCCACCGTTGTGGAGGGTGGTCGGTTTTAAATAGTTTTTTTGTGCCCTAATATAACAATCGTGCCGAGCCGTGTAGAGACTGCAGCCTCTAATCCAATGTGGTCTTATCTGTGGATCAACAAAAATAAGTAACTGTGCTGTGTTTCTTCCTACCTTTGCAACAATGCAGAATCCACACGCATTTTGTGCCTGATAGATCGATTCAAAAACTGCTCATTTTTGAAGCGCTTGAGGCGGTCATCGATTGACATTTGCTTCAGGTAAAGAATGAAGACGTGTGATTATCAGAGACTACAGGATGTAATAAACACGAGGCATACACCGCTATCGCAGTTCTTTAATAGTTACCAATCCAAATTCACTTGCGTCTACCTTTCTTTCAACGTGAATTACTGTGCGTTTGCTGTTTTTACTCCAGTATTTCAGGGTTTTGTTAACGCGGACTCTGTTTTCTATGTGAACCTTAAATATTTCTGTGCAGTGGTTGCGAGCAAAGAGCGAACTTTATAATCACGATAGATCGGCTAGTGCCGTGCTTTTTGCACTTGAAGCCTCTTTCCCACAACTTCGATTCGCGGCTTTGTTGGCGTTGCATCGTTGACTGCCAGCGGTTGACTCAAATCCCTGTTTCATGGCTTGGCGGAGGAGAGCGTATTTGAAAGAGAAAAAAAAAAAAAGTACAGAGAGGCACAAAAAGCAATTTTAATGTTTTTCGCCTTCTGGTATTGTAATAATTTCTTCCATCGCACGCGCAGTTGCTGGACGACACTGTTGATTGAAAGGTCATCATCACGTTTTACAATATTTCAATGTGGTCGACTCCAAAATCGTGTTGAATACAGCCTGATTATACGAGGACATTACTTCATTCAGAGAGCTTGCTTGCCATGTTATGTTCGGTTGTGCTCAGTCCGCTTCCACACTGTTAGACGAGTGGCTTCTTGTTATCCGCTCGAGCTTGAGCGATTATAGGTCTGTTTTAATCTCTAATTATCTTTTCTCAGGCTCAGTGGTACTAAGAGCTAATTATATTTTACGGTAACTAGTAGACACGTCTATGCTTAAACCGACTGTATTGTCTAAGACGTTAGGAGGGTAGAAATATGTGCTTGGCGTCGCGCTACCATATTCGGCTGTTTTCTTAACTTTTGTGTCGCATAGGCAGAACGTAGATGCAACTCGGTAGGCAAACCTTCCTTCAGATTTATCGCTACTAAGAGGACACCCACAAGCCTCACACTATATTGATACGTTGTGCTCTATTTTTGTTTCTCTTTTTCTCGGCGTATTAACAAGGTATATTAAGAAAATCGGCCTTCTGGAAACGACAAAGACAGGAGCAAGCCTAAAAAGGAACACCTCAGCGGTCACTTGGAACGATGGGTAGTGCAGTTGATAATTCAAAGCCGGTGTTCGTGATTGAAAATAGGTCTAGGAAATGAACACCTTTTACTTTTTTCTCTTCTGTGTTGAAGCCTCCTGCACTCGATAATTAGCCGGACCTGTGTCTTAATGTCGCGAACTGAACATTCGTGTTGGGAAAAGAGCATTAAGTTTAAATCAAGGTTGGGTTTTGTGGAAGCTAATACGATGCAGCGCTGATAAATGGAAAAGCATTCTATTGTCTTGCGGTAAGCTTACGACATCCATCTGTCATTTCAACTTACACTATGCGCTAAGCTGAGAGGAAATGCGAGATCGACATCATTAGCAAATAAACTGGTGGTGAGGACATATTTGAAGGGAACGCCTCAAAAGCACACTATAAGCGACGATTTTGTTAGTTTTGGATGCTTTGGAAATGAAGCTTCGATGTAATTTTTCGACCTTCAATTTTCCTTGGGAACGAATGTAGGGTTTGTGTATGCTCTGGGGTTACGCTTGCTTCAATCGTATAAGTAGAATTTGCCTTCTTTTCTGTTACTTCACTGATGCGCTCAATGGCAGCCGCTATAATCGCGTTTGGTCCACAAGTCGAGCTTTCAACATTCAAAACGCGGAATAAAATCAAAGGTGAAAAAAGAAAAAACAAAGCAATAAAAACGCAGACGATCGCATGTATCTACGAGCTGTGATTACATCTTTTGGCAAATAAAAACAACGCCGTCAGAGCACGTCAGCGGTCGAATAAATTGTTGACGGACAATCACTCTTGAGGAAGTTGTAAAAACAACGCACCTGCGCTCCTGAAGTGTGCGAAAGACACGTGGATGGGCCCGTTGGTGCCAAGAGGTTCGCGCGGATGGCGCGTGCACCTTGGCGGGCGCGGTGCCACGTTGCTTCATGCTTTGGACGAAATCCCGAAACGGAGCCTCCATTCGCCACGGCGGTAGGAGGGGCATCCTCTATCACTTTAGCTGCTGTGCCTGCATGCGCCATGTGTACGCCTAACGCTTGCTCGTGTTGCTGCTGCCTCCGCTGTTGTTGCTGCTACTGCAGATGGCTGTTGCTGCTACTGCTGCTGCTGCTGCTGTTGATGGATGCTGTCGATTGGGCCAGAAACCTGCCTCACTGTCATGGCGCCGATGGCATAGGAGATTCGTTCCTCGAGTCTTCCATTCTAGAAAAAGTCTTCCGTGCGTCGATTAGACAACGTAACGTCTACACCCGCGTTTTACAAAAAAAAAAAAAAGAAAAAAAAAACTGAGTCCTTAACGCCTAGGAAGGCTTTTCTAAACTGTGCTAATGCGAAACCTTTGTTCTTGCTTGTCACCGCGTGCGCAATGTGCACGTGTCTGCAGACAAAATACCTGAACGGCCGCGTGAGGACTTTCAGAGTCGGCCGTATTCACATGTAAGGTTGATAGATGTGAACATTGATAGCATCCAGGGTGTTTTATGGGCGCATAACTTTGTCACTAACAGCAGCCATCATTGCTACAACGGATCATTTCCCTGGTATGCAATGAGAGGCTGCTCTTAGGTACATTATCAAAGGCACGTTGATGAGGCCCAAATATTTAATAAAAGTGATCCGATGCTGCCCCTTGTAGTTTGAAACATGCCCCAGAGGCGCTCGGGCAGCCGAGGCTGGTTTCTGTCACCGCTGTTGCTTCTCTGTCTGCACGTATCACTGTGTGGCTGTCGTCCCTGACGGCTTGCGTCGCATGCCTCCGCCGTCTCACGCCAGCGGCGGCGGAGAATCGGTGTGTGTAGCTCTTGTAACTAAACGTACGCGACGGTTACATATGCGGGCAAAATAAAATTTAAAAAAAAGAGAGAGAGGAAGAATGGACAACCGCTGTAACGCTGCACCGGCGTCTCGCTGCCTAGCATTGTCGCGCGAGCAAGGCCACTGCCTCAGCCAAGTGTCGCGGTTTTGCCATGGGCGCTCTTGACTATGCGTGAGACCTGCTGCATGGCTCGGGACTGTGTGTATTTATATTTATTCGCATATTCTCAGCATGGGCTTTTGCCATGAACCGAGTCTCTCTTTTTTCTCTCTTTCTTTTCTTCCCTCTAGTGTATCTGACCCGTTCAAACCGTGTTGCTGTTGTCGTTGTTTCGTGTCTCTTATCTGTTTGTACAGTATTTGCCCGCAGAGCGCCGTATGCGTGTCCAGAGGAGTTGCTATGTGGTTAAAGAAAAAAAAAAAACAGCTACTGAAGCCTTGCTCGCATTTGTGCGCTTAATGGACCCCGCTTGTTGATGCGTCCAGAAGCGGCTCGAGAACGCCACCCAGAGCTTTGCTGCACACTGCGCTGTCTGGGAAGATCAGCGGGACAGTCTTATACCTGGCACCTTGCAGGGATGATAGGCTAAAATCACTTGAAGAGAAGGTGGTGCACGGGTTGGTGCCCTTGAAGAGTGTAGCTATATAACACCACAAAATGAAGCGGCCAATCTACAGCGTTTCACGCATCATTGCCTTGTTCTTTAACCTAAATGAATTTAGTCTTCTCGTTTTAGATTTTCACTTCCGCTGTCAGCACTGTGAGGAAGGTTAGTACGCATTGATGAGCCACAGTCTATGATCCAGAATGACTAAGGCATGGAAGCTCCTCGGCAGGCTTTTTTCTTGATGCAGTGTAGTTTTGTGTCACCCAACACACTCACACGGGATGGAAACTTGGACGAGTAGATAAGAACTATCAACTACAAACTGCTTGCAAAAGTTCGCGACTGGCAGAAGAATTCAAGAGGTGCCTCGCTTGTCGGCTCGCTATACGACGCATCCTAATCTGACTATAAGGTGTTTAACTGAAGTAACAAAGTCGATGGACAAATTCTGCTTCGCGGGTCGCTAGCTCCGCTCTCGCAGTTCATAGCGTATATGTACAGGCTGTAGGTGGCGCTAGTGACGGCCGCTTCTCGGACGCATCTCCTGGCGGCCCTTAACGAAGAGAGAGATACAGCTCGCAGCAGCGTGACGCTGGGTGCGCGTCGGTCGCGGTGCTGATGACGCTGAGACTCCTTGCGTGGCTGGATCGCTGGCGCTATCGCAGGTTCTGTCGCTGGGCGCGGACGTGCTCCCCGAGTATAAGCTGCAGAAGCCGAGGACGCACAAGTGGACCATCCTTCACTACTCGCCATTCAAGGCAGTGTGGGACTGGGTCATTTTGCTGCTAGTCATCTACACGGCCATCTTCACCCCTTACGTGGCCGCCTTCCTCCTGGACCAGCAGAGGCCGGATTCTCGCCGTAACCGGAAGTACGGCGACGACCCCATCGTAGTCATCGACCTCATCGGTAAGCTCGTATACAGCGGGCGCGCTGAGCCGTCATCACTGAGATTTTAACAAGGCCGTTGCATGACCTTCTCTCCCATCAGCGAACGTCACGATGAGCGGATGAGCGATAAGGGATCAGCCAATGAATCTGCGCGTACGGGCTTGGGTAAAGTGGCAAGAGAACACCACGTGACTCGACTGAGATCCACGCTCGCACCTCTATTTGCTGGCACTTTTTCGCCCATCCATTGTCGTGGCAGGCTACTGGGGTGCGCCGGCTTTTTCAAGGTCTCGCTGATGACAGCTGAGCACTTTCGTTAACGCTCGCATACGCAGACGAAGTGACTGTGCGAACCGCCATGGGATATTGTTTCCACTGAAAAAAAGTAAACCAAACTAAATGCATGCAACATAAATTAAAACGTGTGTAAGGCATTCATATATTTCGTAGTGCTGAAATGTTCGAGAAAACTATTATCGCCCAAATGTTTGAGTGAACTCGGTCTGTAGTTCTGAACTCGATGGTGCACCATCACTCATCGGGCTTTGAAAACACTGAAGCACGATGCCTGACTTTTCATTAAGTGACTCTTGACGCAAGCGTGTTATAAACAGCTATCCCCCCCCCCCCCCCCCCCCACACACACACACACATACACTTTCTTTTTTCTCATTCCTTGCCTGCCTAACGGGCAGTAATGCTCTATAACTGGCGGTAAAGAGAAAACCTTTCTAACCGTTTCTGCTATTGTTCTGGAAACCCGTCCCAGTGGACATTTTCTTCATGATCGACATCCTGATAAACTTCCGGACCACCTACGTCAACTCCAATGACGAGGTGGTCTCGCATCCGGGCAAGATCGCTGTCCACTACCTCCGCGGCTGGTTCATCATCGATGTGGTGGCGGCCATTCCTTTTGATCTGCTCCTGTTCGGTTCCGAGACCGACGAGGTGAGAGCTTTGTACATCTCTTCTAGCCTGTCGACGTGCCCGAAATGCGGTTTAGAAAAGCTGTAGTGCTATCGCTTTGTTCCGTCGTTCTCGACAGTTATAAGCAACGAAGGGATTGCGTTGTTTACTAACAATTTTCTAAGCCAGGGGTGTGCTATAGATTGGATAACAAACGGAGCTAGAATTAAAGCATCTTTTCTTGTAGTAAAGACCAAAGTAGGGGGAACACGAAAAAAAATGGGGGGGGGGGGGGGGACAAAGATGCTGCTCTGTCGCGGTCGAGTCGGTGTAGGAAAATGTTTTAATGTTCAAACTTTCTGCGAATTTCTGTGCAGGTTTTCCTTTCGCAATAGCGATTATCTAAGCATTGAATTAACTACACATTATTCTTGTAATTTTATATTGTAAAGTGCTAAGTGTGTTCTATGATATGTTTTTCTTGACGTGCTGTCGGTACAATTTAAGAAAGCTTTTACTGTTAAATATAAAGACATCTGTATGTAGCTGCTTGAGTTTTCACCTTTCACTTGTATTGGGAATACATGAAATTTACTTCGTTTATATTTCCGCGCTTAAATCTGCAGTAACGCATCTTTTATTTAAGAAGTCGTACATGTTTAGGAAATAACGCCGATGTCCATAACTGTGAGCTGTTTATTACGGAACTAACTAACGAGCGTTAGACAAATGTGGGTTCGAAGACTGGTGAAGCATTTGCGAAGCCATGCAGCTACTACACAATGAAGCGCAAGTGAGGCACCTAGAGATTTCGGCTGCACTATTTCTTCTTACTAGATCTAAGCACAAATTTGTGTATAAGGCATCTGCATTTAAATACTTCTGAGTGGAAACAATTCTTCGCGCTTGTTTCGTTCAAAAGTGCACATCCACAAGATTTGCAGCTTATAGGAGGCTACGTTGAGCCTAGCGTCGGAAGAAAATTGTGCACACCAAATATAGTTACTTAGGGAAAGCAGAAACTGGAGAATAGAAAAATCAAAGTTGGAACCACAGTTCAACACAGTATATTATTAAACTGATTGTCAGTTAGCAAATTGCAGAACTCGTCGACCGGAGAACTTGGCGAACAAGAAATACAGGTTGGCACACATGTCTAAATATATAAATTTGTCACCTCATTTCTTTTTCTTTTATTTTTGTCTTTGAATTCCAGCTTTCGCCCCTACTAAATACATAAAAAGTTGGTTTCCCTAATGTATTACAAGTCAACTTTACAACCCAAATTTCATTTTACAGCTTACGGAGTCAACTCTTGTGATACCCACAGGCTTTGTGTATATGGCGAGGTTATTCAAAAAGATCTCTTTATAGTCTGTTGCTGTGAAATCGTGTTCGAAGAGGCCTTAAGCAACGACTGATTGCTTGTAAATTCGAAACATCGCTCTTCATGCTGTCGTGACGCTGGGGCTATGGCGACCCGGCCTTCACTTGGTAGCGTGCAGAGACTCCGGGTTGAAGAAGGACTGAATCTTCGAAGTTGGTAAAATATGTACAAGCAGGTTTACTGGCACTTTGAGAAAACGTATTTACAAGAATATTTACATGAAGAAGAAGGGTACATCAGCAAAATGACAAGCGTTAAGAGTTCATAGCGAGAAGCGACTGGATGAGCCGTTTACCCAGGGCCCAGAGCGACATTTCGTGCTCTGCAGCGTCCTTAAAAACCCCCTATGTCCAGCCCCTCTCTGAAGATGCTGACCAACCAAATCCAGGGCACGCCCCTCAGGTATCGGCATCCAATCGAACACATCACTGCACTGATGGTCTGAAGCACTGACTGGTCCGGCATTCATTCGTTGGGCGTGATCACTTGTTGGCGGGAAAAGCTTGGGAACGGCGAGGAGAGGAGGTACATTTCTATTCTTCAGCAAAGAAACCACAGGCTGGTTCTGGGGGTTTTACTTCTCAGAAACCCGAGTGCACGTGGCGCCGCATAGGGCTCCCAACATGGTCCCTTTTCGACAATTGCAAATCTTTCCTGCATTCCCGGGAAATCACTTAATGGCCGTATGAGTCATGCTCTTCTCTTGTCCTGCACGTCAGCGGACATGTCACTCTGTCGTCTCCTTTGGATAGGAGGCATTCATCACTGGAGGATAGCACTTCTCGACTGGAAGGGTGAACAAAAGAAAGCACTTCCTGCTATTTCCCGCAGGGGGACGTTTCTTTGTGTTTTTCCAGACGTTCTCTTGACAGGGCCAATTTGGCATTTGCAGGTTGTCCACAAAGCAAAACATGCTTACAAAACAGGATTCCTGGAAACAGGCTCACTTAGAGCCAATGGACCATCACCACATATTCACAAAACTTTTCCATGCCCACAGGCGAACAATAGAGCGCGCAAATGCGGATGCTTGGTCGTAACAGCCTCCTCCCCCGCCAGAAGAGACTCGGAGGGCAGCAGCCGCAGCTGCTGCATGAAGAGACGACTTAATGGCCTGCACGTGAACGCTTGAAGCTCGCTGTTGCATGTCGCGTTGTCTTGATTGTTGTAGGCCAAATTGCTTGAGCTATCTGAAACTCAACCACATGTCGAAGCAAGCACTCGGCTCCCGTCTGAAGAGACCAGGTCAAAAGAAAACTGCCATTGTTGTTCGAGAAAAGCCCACTCTCAAGACGTTCAGGACCCACGTATGCCTCGAAAACCAAACGTGCTGCTTTACATAGTCATCTATATTCAAGCGCACGAAAAAAAAAAAAACCTGATTATCAATTTGGATACATGGTGAGGAACATCTCGGACCGCTTAGAAAGAGCGGCTAAGCGCGTCCGCATTCCCATTTAACTTCCCCTTTTTGTATCTTATTTCAAAATTGTACTGCTGTAAAATCAAGCTCCACCTAAGAAGGCGACTGTTCTTCGATGTCGCAGTTTGCAGCCAAGCCAGGGGACAATGGTCCGTCTCTACGGTGAATTTGGCCCCTCCAAGATAGCACTGCAATTTTTGAATGGCCCATACAATGCAAGCGCATTCCTTCTCTGACGCGCAATAAGCCCTCTCTCTAGAACTCAGTTTTCTGCTCAAGTAGAGCACGGGGTGCTCATTACCGTCGTCATCTCTCTGGCAGAGAACAGCACCTAACCCTCGATCACTGGCATCACACTGGACCGTGAATTCTCGGCCATAGTCTGGAGCTCGCAATACCGGACGGCTAATCAGCACAGCCTTCAGGTTTACGAAGGAGGCTTCCTTTTGTTCGTCCCAGACTACATTTGTCGGTTCTGTCTTGCGGAGAGCGTCGGTCAGAGGGCTAGCCAAAGCTGAATAGTTAGGGATGTAGTGATTGTAGTACCCAGTCAGACCCAGGAATGCTCGAATTTCCGTCTTCGTGCTCGGCCGCGGGTAGTCTGCTACCGCAGAAATCTTAATCTCGCTGGGTTTCCTGAAACCTTGACCTACATTGTGACCCAAGTAGTCCACGGTCGCCCTTGCCAGGCAACATTTCTCGGCCTTTACGGTTAGTCCAGCTTGACGCAAAAGGCTCAGTACAGCTCTTAGATGTACCATATGGTCCGCCCATGAGTCGGAAAAAAACCGCAATGTCGTCTAAATAAGGCACCGCGAATGTTTCACACCCCTTTAAAACCCTATCCATGAGTCGGGAAAAACAAAATGGAGCATTTTTGAGCCCGAAACTCATCATTGTTGGCTGGTAGCTGCCCGTCGGAGTGACGAAAGCCGCGTATCTGCTGGCGCGTTCAGTGAGCGGTACTTGCCAGTATCCTCGAGTAAGGTCCAGCGTAGTCACATATGCCGCTCTACTGACCTGTTCTACTCTCTCCTCAATATTCGGAATAGGATACACTTGATCCCTGGTGAGAGAATTTAGCTTTCGGTAGTCTACCACAGGCCTAGGGTCTTTACCTGGAGCTTCTACTAAGATCATAGGCGAAGCATAATCGCTTTCCGAGGGTTTTATTACTCCCAATTCCAGCATGCGAGTTACTTCCCTATCCAGAATTTCTCTTTGCCTTGGAGAAAATCGGTAGCACCTTGATCGCACTGGCACGTCTGAAGTCAGCTCAATATCGTGCTCAGTCAAATCAGTTCTGCCTGGCCTGTCCACGAAGCAGGCCTCAAACTCTGTTATTATCTCGCCCAGATCGGACAGCTGGGATTTCTTTAGTTCTCCTCTCTGCTCCGTCTTTTTGAGAAGCTCCTGAGCGTTGCTTCCTTTTCCGCTGAGGCAAATCAAGTTGTCCCCCATCTCCTCGGGAAGGTTTAACGTTAGATTTACCACGGCTTCCCTCTGCACATAAGGCTTCATAAGATTGCAATGATAAATGCGCACTTCTTTACGCCTACCGGGAATTTTCACTGCGTAGTTAGTGTTAGAAAGCTTTGCAACGACTTCAGCCGGTCCTTCCCACTGTACTTCGAGCTTATTCTGCCTTGAACTTCTCAGCAACATCACCTGGTCCCCGATACAAAACGTCCTTTGACGGGCTGACTTATCATAGTACACCTTGGAACGAGCCTGGGCTGACTTCATGCTGGCCTCAACGAGTTCCTTAGTGTTATGTAAGCGATTCAAGAGGTTCAGAATGAATTCTACTACTGTTGGGTCTTCTCCGCGCCCCTCCCAGGCTTCGCGCACCATTCGCAAAGGTGAGCGCAGTGACCTTCCGTACACCAACTCGGCTGGGCTAAATCCAGTGGATTCGTGCGGCACTGACCGCAAAGCGAAAAGCGCTGCAGGCAGGCAGGTATCCCATTCGCGCTTGTTTTCATAGCACAGTCCCCTCAGGACTCGTTTGAGAACAGAGTGCCATCTTTCTACGCTGTTGCTCTGTGGATGATGGATCGAGCTATGCACTACCTTAATGCCGCATCGCTCGAGAAATGAGGTGGTGAGGACACTCGTGAAAACGCTACCCTGATCACTTTGTACCTCGGAAGGGAATCCAACTCGTGCAAACACTGACAGCAGCGAATCCACTACACTCTCGGACGTCACCTCGCGCAGCGGAACAGCCTCTGGAAACTTTGTGGCTGGGCATAACATAGTGAGGATATAACGGTACCCTGACTCGGTCACAGGAAGTGGCCCAACTATATCTATTACTAACCGGTGAAACGGCTCGGTAATGATTGGTACTAACACCATCGGAGCTTTCCACTTATCTTGCGCCTTTCCAACCCGCTGGCACGTGTCGCATGACCGTACAAAATTTTCCGTGTCCTTAAAACATCCAGGCCAATAGTATTCTTGCAACAGCCTCTGCTTTGTTTTCTTTATTCCAAGGTGACATGACCACGAGCTGCCATGGGAAAGTCGCAGTAAGTCTCCGCGGTACTTTTGGGGAACGACTAATTGGTCCCGCTCTACTCCGCGCTTATCCTTGAATAAGCGATACAGCACTCCCTTTCTCATCTCGAAAGAAATATTGTTTGCTGTCTTAGTGGCGCGGTGGCGCTCCCTTATCTCCTGTATATTGGGATCATTGGCTTGCTCTATAGCTAAGTCCTCTCGGGTTCCACTTAAAAGTCTCGTGAGATTACTAGACACTGGCGGCAAGAGGTTACTCTCAAGAACGTCCTCATTCCGCGTCTCATCAAGCTCACTTTCAAGTTGACTTATCTGAGATGCCTCGCTCTCAAAGTTTTCTGACCTGCTATCTTCCGCATTTACCATTGTTTTAACTGCCGTTTCCTCCGCTGTGGATTTTTCTGGAATGAGCAGTGTAGCTAGTTCTCGCGCCTTTGAACGTGTTAAGGCTTGCACAACTCTGTCTCCGAAAAGGATGCCCCTCTTTCGCAGCAGCATGTCCGATTTGTTGGAGAACAAATACGGATAGCACTTAGGAAGCTTTCCTGAAACGGCAGCCTCGGTTGTTAATTCGCCGAAAGGGCCCTCGATGACCACGTTCGCGATCGGCAAGCATACACTCTGTTCCTCAACTACCTGTCGGATCCATGCACACTGTCCTGTATAGTCGGAAGGCGATACATACGCCGGATGGACAACATCCATCGTTGCGGCCGAATCGCGCAGTACCTTGCAAGGCTTCCCGTTGACTACTAGGTCATGCAGGTAGGGTTCTAAAAGCTGCATATTTTCATCGCAGTCCCTGACATACGAGAAAGCAATCTTTTCTTTCCGGCAGTTGACGGCAATGTGACCCTGCTCATTACACCTAAAGCATGTGAGCGGCTTCCTAGCCTCAAGCTTATTCTTTGTGTTCTGCACGTTGGTCACTTCCCCACTTTTCTCACTGCCGTCCTTTCTAGGGAATTTGCCTGAAGAAACCTTCATTTCTTCGTTTCCAACTCTAGCAAAGTGCCTTTCCTGACGGTTTTTCATACTGAACTTGGGATTGCGGGGCCTATCCACTGCTGGGTTGCTGAATTGTCGGCGCGAAGCATACTCCTCAATAAGTTCGGCAGCTTCAGTTGCCGACTTAATTTCGCCTCGGTCCTGTAACCAATTTCTTTCTTTTTCTGGGAGGCAGTTATAAAACTGCTCCAAAAGAATTTGCTCTACTACAGCGTCCCTATCACTGTAGGAATCTGTGCTCTTTAGCCACTCGCCCAAATTAACTCTTAAATTGTACAGGAATTCAGGGTAACTCTCGTCCCTGGACTTAGTAGCTTTCCGAAAACGTTGTCTGAACGCCTCGGCGCTAAGCCTATACTTTCTCAGAAGGCAAGCTTTGACCTTCTCGTAGTTGTCCGCGTCCTCCTTGCTTAGCCGCGCGACAACCTCCGCTGCCTCGCAGGGCAGAACCGTCAATAATCTCTGAGACCAAGTGTCTCGCTGGAAGGACAGTTTTTCGCAGGTTCGCTCAAAGTTAGCCAGATACAGACCGATATCCCCTGATATCACATATGGCTGCATGTACTTTGACATCTTGAAATCTGCCTCCTTGTTGAGAAGAGGTACCGCTAGCTGGGGACAATTGCCCGACCTCTTGCTCAACTCTAGTTCTAATTTCCGGAGCTCAATTTCTTGGTCCAGCTTTTTTGCTTCTCTTTCACGCTTCTTTTCCTCTTTTTCCCACTCACGTTCGCGCTCCCTTTCCTCTTTTTCCCTCTCAAGTTCACGCTCACGCCTCTTTTCCTCTTTTTCCCGCTCTTTCTGCTCTTTTTCCCGCTCCTTCTGCTGTCTGAGCTGTTCCTTTTTTTGACCGATGAGGTTCCATGCTTCACTGAGCTCCTCATCATCGGCTCCCAAATCTGTGATTGCCTTTATAATCAAAGGTTTTCGTGCCAAACCACTTGTATCAATTCCCAATTCCTCACACAATTGCAACAGTTCCGGTTTCTGCAGCTTTTGTAGGTCCATGATCGCTCCGAGTGTCGGCTACTTCCAAAACAACAGTGCAAACTACCAAACCTAAAGGCGTTTCCACACTCTCTTTACCAGTTCTAAAATCTAACCCTGTTCTAGAACCTGGTCCACATCAGAAGAAAAGCCAAGCACTCACCCACACATGCGATCGATGTTCCGAGCTGCCCTCTTGTTGGCCGATTGTTGCTCCTGCTTGTTGCTTGAGATGCCACCTCCGATCACAAGGTGTTGTGGCTTGTAGCTTCAGATCCACCTCCAATCACCAGATGTTGTGGCTTGTAGATTCAGATCCCACCGCTGGTCACCAGTTGTCGTGACGCTGGGGCTATGGCGACCCGGCCTTCACTTGGTAGCGTGCAGAGACTCCGGGTTGAAGAAGGACTGAATCTTCGAAGTTGGTAAAATATGTACAAGCAGGTTTACTGGCACTTTGAGAAAACGTATTTACAAGAATATTTACATGAAGAAGAAGGGTACATCAGCAAAATGACAAGCGTTAAGAGTTCATAGCGAGAAGCGACTGGATGAGCCGTTTACCCAGGGCCCAGAGCGACATTTCGTGCTCTGCAGCGTCCTTAAAAACCCCCTATGTCCAGCCCCTCTCTGAAGATGCTGACCAACCAAATCCAGGGCACGCCCCTCAGGTATCGGCATCCAATCGAACACATCACTGCACTGATGGTCTGAAGCACTGACTGGTCCGGCATTCATTCGTTGGGCGTGATCACTTGTTGGCGGGAAAAGCTTGGGAACGGCGAGGAGAGGAGGTACATTTCTATTCTTCAGCAAAGAAACCACAGGCTGGTTCTGGGGGTTTTACTTCTCAGAAACCCGAGTGCACGTGGCGCCGCATAGGGCTCCCAACATGGTCCCTTTTCGACAATTGCAAATCTTTCCTGCATTCCCGGGAAATCACTTAATGGCCGTATGAGTCATGCTCTTCTCTTGTCCTGCACGTCAGCGGACATGTCACTCTGTCGTCTCCTTTGGATAGGAGGCATTCATCACTGGAGGATAGCACTTCTCGACTGGAAGGGTGAACAAAAGAAAGCACTTCCTGCTATTTCCCGCAGGGGGACGTTTCTTTGTGTTTTTCCAGACGTTCTCTTGACAGGGCCAATTTGGCATTTGCAGGTTGTCCACAAAGCAAAACATGCTTACAAAACAGGATTCCTGGAAACAGGCTCACTTAGAGCCAATGGACCATCACCACATATTCACAAAACTTTTCCATGCCCACAGGCGAACAATAGAGCGCGCAAATGCGGATGCTTGGTCGTAACAATGCATGGTAATGAGCTGGCTGCTAAACAATGGTACCAGCTTGAGTTGCTTTGAGACGTTAACCCCAACGAACCAACCAACCAATCAACCAACCAAACTTGCTAAACAGTGGTACAGACTGTAAGTCGCGGAAGCCTTGCATTGAGCGACACACGGGGTAGAAGGCACAGGCCGAACTAAGTGCGACAGAGTCCCTATCAGAATAAAATAACTGTGTTGGTTTGTCTAGCCAGGAACGTAGAAGGCTTAGTAAATGCACGCAGTACATTCTAGCATTTTTTATGGGTACACAAATGGAACTTAACTCTACTCTTTACCATGCGATTCTTGAGTTGATGGAACAGAGTGCACATTATTAATTTGCTGCGTGTTTTCCTTTGGCCTTGGGAACATGCCTGTAATTACCACATGTTGAATTGCTCACTGTGTTTATTTGCTTTTTTTCTGTTTCCTCTATTTGTCGTCGTATTTACCCGCCCGTTTTCTAATGGCACTTAACCAGGCTTTGAAGCCTCTTTGTGCAACAGACCATTACGTATGCATCGGCGAGTCTAACCCGTGCCAGTCTTAATTGACTCGACTGTGCCTGTGGACTTTAGCTGCTGCGGAGAAACCTCTGTACTATGCCTTTCAGCGCGCACGCCAGTATGTGGACACCCCCCAGTGTAGCGAGTCTGAATGTCTGTGTGAACTAACTGCCCTAACTGTCTGCCTCGTGGTCTGCTTAGGGTGTTGTCACATTTTGCACTGTGTGCTGTCGGTCTCTCTCGGAGAGTTGCGGAAAGAGTCCGTTCTCACTGTCCGTCTCTGTACCTATGTCCATGGTGTGCTTAGGTTACCGTAGATAGAAGGGGTGCAGCCTCGCCGAAAGGCGCTTCGCAATTAGTGGCACGTGTACGGCTGCCCCGAGTAGGCTGCGTTTTTAGGCATGCCGACGTAGACGTGTATCCTGCTTGACGCTGTTGTGAAGTCTTCCTCGTGAGCCACTGGACCACGGAAAGGGAGAGTTATCTGAGGTTGGAAATCAGAAATCTCCCATCAATTTTTTCACGTAAAGTTAGCAGCAGTCAACTGCGTAAGACCGCGACCAGTTGCGTTCATTTCGCAAAGGAGCGGTCATTATCGCTGTGTGCCAGGATCATCTTTTTTCTTATACCGATCACTCGTTTCATTCAAGATCATATAGGAAATAACGATATAGCTGTCAGGTTCCTGTCTTCAGTGAAGTGTGTCCGCTTGCAAAACGCGAACTTTACAATCCGCATAGCACGCCTCAAATTCTGTCAGTCGTATAACTGACCCATTTCAGAAAAGAACGGCAAGAAAGTAGTGAAACGTATACAGCGAGGAAGGACACAACGACTATTTAAAAATCTACTGCTTCGGGATGAATGACATAAAAACATCACTATATACCAGCGCGCAAGTTTCAGCTGCCTGACTGTGGCCAGTGGCTCAGGAGTTTGGTTTTATTCTCTGTCTATGCGTTCAATTGTGTGGTCTCTAACATGCTCACTTCTTTAGACAGTTGTCTTGTGCCTGCACATGGTAACCAGTGTTATTTTTTATTTTTTGTCCTGGTTTTGTAATCTCTCGTCTCTTGAGAAGAGCCTTGCGTACGAACTCCGGTCACTTAATTGTATTAGACCATGTATCTTTTACTCTTTTTACTGCTCTATATATACCACACCGTATATTGGAGATATTATCAGATGTGACAGATTTCCATTGATACTTTTCACTTAGCCGATAATAATTACGATGTAACCAGATCAGCAATCGTTGTTTACCCCCAAAACTTATTCAGGTGAAGTTTGTGAAAAAAAAAAAAAAAGGTGCGTAATGGTAGTAACTGGAAGTTGCTTGAAACCACTTAGTTCATAAAAAATTATAGTGGCTTGAGACCAACAAATATGAGCCGGCGTTTAGGTGGCGAGACTCTTCTCAAGACGACTATGGTCATGCTGCGTGTCATTCGACTGACATCTTTGGTGTTATTGCATCAACCTTTCTTATTCCCCTGTCTTCTTTACTCTCTATTTCTCTACGTGTGTGTACTTGTGTGCGATATACGTTTCCTAGTGACGGACGCACCTCTACACTGCTGGAAAATGGTACAGCTGGTGTAGCCCGAGCTCAAAGCAGAGAACATTATCGACGCCTTTCGGAGACGAAAACGCCCTTGGAGACGCATACAAAATTCTGACATTAATTTGGTGCGCTTGCTGCATGCGGGACGTAACAAAATCTGCTACATCTGACCGACAAGTTGGCACCTTTTGATGCAAGAGAACAAAAGTCAGTTTGGAGCGGCTCTTTATTATTATCAATTGAAATCTGCTAAGCACTTCGCAAATATGTTATTGTGCTCTACAGTAAATCGTTGCTTTCTTTAGAGAAGCGTCATCCGTGCTCAATTAAGACAAAGCACGGCGTTACAACATGCAACTAGTTATGTTTATTCTACTCCGGCACGTACGCTAAAAAAAGATCTTTCAGGGCTTACATGTTTAGAAGACAGTGAAATGGAGCGAACAGATGGACATCATTTATTACTCTCCATTCTAAATGAAATGTTTAAAACTTGTATAAATTCGTTTAAGTCGGAAGTTTTTTCTGCCTCGCTGCCTCATTTAGGCATTCAACTTTAATAAACGCTAGAAATGATTCTCTTGTTTGCTCGCGAACAAGTCGTTGTTAACGTTCATTTGCGACTCCAAAGCTTCGGGCCTACACGTCGGAGAAAACGAACCGTGAGCTGCTTTTAAATAATGACACGAAATTTCAGGGACTTCTGGTGTGAAGAAACGAAATATTAGCTGTCATTAATGGTGCTGTCAAAAGTCCAGGTCTGCTCAATGCGCCTTTATTCCCGCAGTTTAAAAACTGGCGTCGAAGGGCACGCACACATGTACACGCACGTTCTAACACACACACTACTTGACTGTTGTGGTGGTGGCGTTGGTTGGTTATGCCTGTCGTGTCGTCTTTGTGATGGTGCGTGCACTCACACCGCTGTCTCTTGCCCCTCCGTGCGCGGGCGGCCAATGCGGCCTGCACGGTGGGCGATCGGCGTGGCAGCGGCCACGGGCCGGAGCAGCACGGCGGCCCCACGTTTTCCGCTTTTAAGGCGGAGCTCGCAAGTGCCCGAACTCCGTGTGCCGGCATCCGTTTCTTGCTGTTTGCAAATAGAGCATCGCGGGACTTATAATGTCGTTCACGTTTAGCTACTACTGACTGCGGCGTGTATCTGGCTGCTGGCGGACATGGTCATATAGGAACGCTCGATCCACACTTCGGAGTAAGGAAACTTTGAAGAGATGCACGAAAACGGGATAAATATACCCTATACACCAGGAGGCGCTTGGGATGATAATGGAGCCGTGGATAACTAAGTGCAAATGTTAGCCTCGTGATGTCGTGTGGAAATCTGTAGTGAGGACAGCATGACTCCCTGTGTCCTAGTCTAGTGTTTGGGGTGTACCTTCTTATAGAGTCATCTCCCATTAAGGCCCAAAATAAGGTTTTGCAGGAACGATAAGGAATTTTGGGACCAAGTTTCCGCTAAAGGCGATACCATGGTGCATCGTTTACCTATCTAAATTTATCCTGCACATATGATCTGAGCTAGAAAGCAGTACTTTAGAAGTACTGCTTTCTAGCTCATATGTTCATATAGCGCTCGTGTTACTATAAGCGGCAGCGGGGTGGACTGTTCCCAGCAGTACACTCAGCACTCTCACACAATCACAAAGAAGCTGCTTGGTTTACAGCACCAGCCATAGCAATCAGCTCTGGCAATCGTTCCACTTATGAATGGGGGATTCTGCGTCAACGTGGTAACTTACCTTTTATGACCCATTCTTCTCGGCGACCTTAATAGTTTCTCGTTGTGGAGCAGAGAAAGCAGCTTCGCGAGCAAGGGGTGAGGAGAATGAGGCAAAATACGGCATAGAGCAGAGGTGTGAAATGCGCAGCATATAGCATGTCGGTGACAGGGATATCAGCGTTTGGTCGACTATAGGCTATCCGCGACTCGTCGTAGTCGTTGTCACTTGGCCGATCTGTTTTGCCTGAACTGCCTGTGTGTGTGCCTGCGTGTATGCCGCGGCGGTGCATGTACGCAGAAATCGGTCGTTGCTTGGACCGCTGGAATGCGATGGCCGTTGGTGTCTACTACGCGTGTGCGCTGATGTGGCGGTCGCCGTACGCGCTTGAAGCATTCTTTCGATCGTTGCTTTGCTGACCAGCTATCGCTCACCGCTTCGCTGTTCCCCGTTTGACCTTTTTCGCACCGAACATGAGGCGTCACGTCACTTCTTTCTCATCTTTTGTTTCTCGTCAGCACCTTCAGTTGATGTAAATACTGTTTTATTCTGTTCTCATTTTAGCCTGTTCTCGTTTACGTTCAAAGCAAATGCTCTCTATCTCGCCTAAACTAGGCAGCTAAGCATGAAATCTGAAATTCGCTTTTCTGCACCGCAGCAGCATCGTTATGCAGAATTGCTTCTACGCTGTACTCTTCCTTTGTTCCGAGCCCACTTCGCGCTCCTCCAAATATCCTATAGCAGTCATGTGTATTTAGGTGATCAGTTCGCAGACATAACTTTTTTTTTCTTGAATCAGCTATTTCTTCATATCATATCATGGTTTTATGGATCGCCAGATGAAGTGTTGTAGACTAGATTTGGTAGGTCAGGTTTGTTAAGGTCAGCGTATTTTCTGGTTTAGGTGGGAATTAGAGAAAAAGCACACTCGGATTAATACTTCCTGGCGGGCGTTCGTGCGGCGTAATACTGACCTTCAATCGCGGAGGGACATTTGTGTACTTACGTCGCGGCAGGTCACAGTATTTTTGTTTCGGCTGGACATCGCTGATGAATATTTCGTATGATGAGCTTTGCTTTTCTGCATATTTTTTGCGGCTGTGCTTTTTATTACGCTTCAGAATAGTTGTGGATACAGCCGCTGTGGCGCTGCACCGTTTTGCGCCCGTTTTGTTGAGTTATTAAGTTCAGGTTAAATTGTCTGAAATTATCAGCGTATAGCCAAATGTGTGTGGTAGAGAAATCACTGACAAAATACGCAACAAAATAATGAACGCATATAAGGCGTGTTATATTACTGTAGTTTAAAATTATAGTTGTGAGAATCTACCAGAAAAAGAAAGCGACATTATTGGCGGTGAGCTTGCTTTTGATAATGCGGTTACGTCACCTGGCTAGACATCATTGTAGACTATCGCTGAGCTAGAAAACCCATATATGTTCCATGATTTAATTTTCTGCTTCCCTGTTTTATGAGCTTCCGCAGGCACCTTGTGTTCTGAAAGACATCTCTGGTTGCGAATATCAGTTGTGTTTGTCTTGAAAGGTGCATGACGCCCTCTGCCCTTACCGTAGTGCGAGGGTTCAGCGTTGGCCACTATTCTCAAAAGCTGTTACGTAGATAGCGAGGATAACGATGTTTACGTCTTTGCACACAATGGATATTTCTTTAGTTCAGTGTTATGTTCCCAGTGAGCGTCAGCTTGTCTTCAAGCGGAAACCTTTTCGAAAAAGTGCTTAATTCCTTCAAACTTTCCAGTCCTCGAACTGGGTATTTCCAGTCATGAAATTCAGATACCTTCACGTTTTTAAGCAATAATATACTTGAAGCACACGAAAAGTAAGAGAGGAAGAAATATTGATTAAAATAACAAGTGCACTGTTTTTTATTCTTCTTATGCGTAAGCTGCTCGTGGTTTAGCCGGTGTTTTTAAGTTTGAAAAGGACATAAAAAGAGCCGATAAGTGGTACGTCGGAATCGCGTGGCCTGCAGTTCTATAATAGAGCACTTTTGTGCAGCGAGGTGTTCTCTAAATTACCGAAAACGCAACGCTTAAGTGATGGAGAGTGATTTTATTCAGGTGAATATTAGGCATCCAATGGTTGTGTGCCCCTGCTAAGATGATGAACACGTGCGTAAATATTTGTTAGTAATCCCCGGAAGAATATCTATTCCTACTTCTTGCATCTTCGTGGAATGATACCGTCCAGTATAGCGAATAAAATACCTCAGCACATTTTCAGGGTTCCTCACAGCAGATGTGCTAAAACTACTGAGATTTTTTCGAGGCGAGGTGAGTAGCCGAACTTACCACAGAAAAGTTATTCATCTCTCATTGCATATTACAAGCTAGAGAGTTACCTTTCAGTGCGTTTTAATACAAGTGGTAGTCGCTGAAATCTATGCAGTGCATTATGCGTTTAGGAATGCATAAAATAAATTGGCCAGAGTAAAAAGCAATAGCGAAACTGTAGGGAGAGAGAAGGTGTGGCCACTATGACGGCGTCTTTGCGATACTCTGGAGAGGTTTAGGATCATGACAGGTTTTAGCCATTGTCTCCGTTCTTTGAAGTGTTAAAAGACAGCAAAAGCAAAAAAGCTGAGCTTAAAATGGTACAGGTTCCTGGACTACCGCTACGTATGTAACCGGCTTATCCAAGTACTGGTTTTCCAAACTGACATTGTGACGCTCACACGGGGAACTGGTTGTGCTGCTAGATGGCTGGCGTTTTCCAGGTGTGTCAAGGCTTGAGGACGTCGCAGCTTTAAGGTTGCGAGGGGAAATGCAGGATGCACATGAATAACAATGCCGTAATAATGTAGTCTTGTCTCTAGGCGGTAATAATGGATACGCAAAATTAAAGATAAAAGAACTTCGGGACATAATGACAGCTTTCAACAAGTGCACAACCTTTTGGAGATTAGATATAGCAGCGGTATCGACCAAATGAGTTCACGGTGCTTCTGGGCCTCGCATGAACTTCATAACTCTCACCGCGCCCATTTTCATTTTTTGGCTTCCATCAGTTATAGTTAGTACTTCTAGGCACATGTAAACAATGACGCAGGTGGAACTTTCACGGATGTAGACATATCGCATATTAGAAATTTTTTCCGTCCTCATTCTAGGCACATGTAAACAATGACGCAGGTGGAACTTCCACGGATGTAGACATCTCGCATATTAGAAATTTTTCCGTCCTCAATTCGTTTCCTCCTAGACTTCTTTCGGCGTTAAGCCTAGCGACAACCACTATACCATTCGGCCTGTCACGGTCAAAGTGTGAGGGCTGGGGGCCGCATTGTAGCGAAATTCTCCGTGGGAAAGCAGTGTGAGGAAAGGAAGCCCCCGAAACGCAGACCACGACGCTGATCGGTCTCCTCAAGACGGCGCGCCTACTGCGGCTGGTTCGCGTGGCGCGCAAGATCGACCGGTACTCGGAGTACGGGGCGGCCGTGCTGCTCCTGCTCATGGCCACGTTCGCGCTGATCGCCCACTGGCTGGCCTGCATCTGGTACGCCATCGCCAATGCGGAGCGCCCCTACCGACAGCCCAAGATCGGCTGGCTTGACCACCTGGCCAACGCGACGCACCAGTTCTACATCAACGGTACCCAGGGCGGGCCCAGCATCAAGTCCAAGTACGTCACCGCGTTATACTTCACCTTCTCAAGCCTCACCTCGGTCGGCTTCGGGAATGTATCGCCCAACACCAACATGGAGAAGATCTTCTCTATCCTCGTCATGCTCATCGGATGTGAGTACCAGAATCGGCCTTGCGCACCTGTCTTGGGAAGCCTCGAGTTAAATGATCCGGGGCCTCTCGCTTGAGACCACTTGGTTATTGTTCTGGGAGTTGATTATTTCGCTCGCTACTCATGTGTTGTTGAAACCTGCTGTGTTAACCTCACATGTAATCGCGCAATGTAGCCATGTGAAGGGCAACGAGTTGAATTCTTGTACATATAGCTTTGGTTTATAACTTTCAGTGCTCTTTTCGTAATTTTGGACGAGAACAACACCATTTTGTTCGGCGTTTTATATTATTTATTTAGCGACATACTTAATATATATATATTCGCAGACTCGTTACTTACCTTTGTAATTTCAGATATTTAGCTTATCCCTGATAGTTCACATTAATGTCAGTTCTGCGGGAGTCACAGATAATGACTCGAACGTCTCGAAAGAGCGTTTTTCCTTCTCTCACTTTGTTTGTATTTTGCTCAGTGGTTATACCTCTCGGCTGCTAAGCACGAGTTTGTTGATTTGATATTTACCATGACGTCAAGATTTCCGTGAAAGTGAAGAAGTGCCTGGGCACTAACACACTAGGGCATGTTAAACAACACAAGGAAAATTAGGTTGCCGAAATTAAATCAGAGCACTCTAGCATACAAATTTTTTCCACATACCACAGTTCTCCTCTGATGCGTAAACACTATTAACGATTTTAACCACTCACAGTAAAGTGTAGCACATATTTCTCTCTACGATACTTACCGGAGAAGTGGGCGTGCGGATTAGGCACGTGGATATCCGTTATAATCGTAAAAGCGCGATTCTTCACCGTTTTTTTATATTTCTGGCATGTATAAGAGTGTTAGGAGGTTCACAAATTATACACACCAACATCAGAAATCACGAAAGTTTTTAATTTGCTCTCTAGGTTAAACATGTAGCCGGAAATTTGGTTGTGTTCCTCGCCTTTCATTTTACTTTAGTTTTAATTAGCTTCAGGCATCTTCGAAGTCAAGGTGGCATGGCAGCAAAAGGAAAACATAAAAAATACCACAAAAACGACTTGCGCAACTGGCCCACCACAACCCTCAGCATCACGCGCCTCCAAGCAATACGAAAAACCTGTTTTTTTCTTGATTTTGTTTTCTTAAAACTTCTGATGGGGCTTGTCAAAAGATGGTTGATTACAAATGGCGTCCATCATCCTCGTCAGCTATGTGAATTTTTGCGCCATAGAATCGACAGTACTTTCCTCCCGTTTCGACCGTTGCCATCTCGCTCACTGTCGTCGGCTCCTTGCAGCACTCATGTACGCCAGCATCTTCGGCAACGTTTCGGCCATCATCCAGCGGCTGTACTCGGGCACGGCCCGGTATCACACGCAACTGCTCAGGGTAAAGGAGTTCATCCGCTTCCATCAGATCCCGAACCCCCTGAGGCAGCGCCTAGAGGAGTACTTCCAGCATGCCTGGACGTACACCAACGGTATCGACATGAACATGGTGCTCAAGGTTAGCGAAATATCGTCCATGAAACCTTTGTCTTTATTTTACTCACTGGAGGATATTCGGATAGTTCAAACACCGTCACTTAGTTTCCTTTAACTTTACAGTACGTAAATCAACGAATCAAAGCTGATCCTAAAACGCTGGTGACCATGTTACATTCCTGGGCGTGAACGATGCACGATTTGCATGCAAACGAGGCCGGAACTTCAGAGTGTCAGCTAGCAGAGTAGCGGTGTTCGAACTGTATCTCAACTTTGAATACCTTTACCTTTCTATCTTTATTCAGCCAGTGTATAACGCAGCGTGGCACAGTCGACGATTAGGTAATGCAGCATTTCTAAATGGTCTGACTCTTTGACAAATGAACAAAATATTTCTCGAATCGCGAAAATTATTTGGCTCCGTCTGTTGGCACTGCGATGAGTGCATGTGTCCGGCTCGCTACGCATCTGCCGCAGGGGTTTCCGGAGTGCCTTCAGGCGGACATCTGCCTGCACCTGAACCGGAACCTGCTCAACAACTGCCCGGCGTTCCGCGGCGCTAGCCCGGGCTGCCTGCGCGCACTCTCGATGCGTTTTAAAACGACGCATGCGCCGCCTGGCGACACACTCGTCCACCGAGGCGACGTCATCACGGGCCTCTACTTCATTTCTCGCGGAACCATCGAGATACTCAAGGATGACATCGTTATGGCCATCCTCGGTGAGCTCTCACTCTGACAAGGAAAGCTTTGTGAGGACGCCCGACTTGCTACTTTGTAAGAGAATATAGCCTGGTTGCATGTGACTTCTCTATGTGTCTGTGGGGAAGTACTGATTGCTTGCCACGCGTAATGGAAAACGTATTACTATATCTAACTCGCTTGTAAAAGCCGAGCGTTTGTTTCGTGTCGATTTTCTATCGACATCGTATAAGATTTTCTGGCTTCATGTGACGTGGTCATTTCCATGCTAAATAGTGATGTATTAAATATACTGCAGGGGTTAGCCCTTCAACGACTACGCAGCCACTACCATCAGTTCTTCGAAAATCAACCATTTCTTTACTCAATACTCCCCGCAAAGAGATACAAGCCGCAGTCTACTCACAAGCAGTGAACAATAAAAAGGGAAATCTAGGGCACAAATGCGGCAATCGTACGAAGATTCACGCGGATCAAAAACCATCGAATGTTTTGCAAGGATTACTTCTCGTACCGTAGACGATGACAAGGAAATGACGGGCTCATTACGATGTTCGCACAGCAGGTCATAGGTGTTCCTACCCAGAGGAAAGAAAATAATGCAAGATTTTATATCTGCGCACGTTCAGTGATCGCAACAGACGCTCAGAGAGACAAAAGTTCAAGAAAATTGACATCTCGCGCTTAACGCTGGCTAGTACATATAAATAGAGCGTACTTCCATGCTGCTTGTTGTGACCGCTTCAATTGCATGGTCGGCGTATTCGATACAACTTCTGGCGTGGGCCGCCACCAATCCTGCGTTCGCTCTGTTTTCCCCCGGATGTGGCTAATAGCCTTCGTCCACGCACGATGCATTCAGCCGGATCCCCATGCACGCACATTTTCCCGCACCAGCCATTCACTTAGGTTTCGCTTAGCGGCCGCGTTCTCCAGCCCGGCGCAAGCAAAGGCAGGCGCACACATTATGCATGGGCAAGCTTTGCGCAGTCGGGTCGCGGCAGTGTTTGGAGGACGCGACTGGGAAACAAGCTTCGGGATCGATGACGAAGCCTGACAGGCGCCACTAAACTTGGGATCAGTAGCACTGGCTGGGCTTCTCGCTGCTTGCGGCTGAGCGCCTTCGGTTTACTTTTGTGTTTAGTAGTTAGGCACTATACTTCCGGCTTCGCGTAGTCTGTTACCTTGAATTCAGATGGGGCACAGAAATTAGTCGTTTACGTGTCCAGGGGTACATCGATACGATGGCTGGCGAGACTGGCGAGATTGGGCACGGAAGCAGGAGCTTCTGGCAACGGAATTAAGAATACTACGAAATGTCTTGTACAGCTTTGTACGGTCGAAACAGGTGACTAGCCCTTCCACGCGGGTTGAGCGGGAAGGCAACGCTACTGATGATCCGGAAGACGTGGGTTTTATTTCAGCTTCGGCTGCCGTTTTTCGATGGAGGCTAAACACAAGGCGTTTGTGCACTATGAGGTGTTAGTGCACGTTAGAGAATCCCACTGGAGCAAAATTTCTGCACTGCTTAGTTTGAGAGGGAGAGAAGGGGAGCAATGCAATTGCACGTCTTTCTTGTATCATAGTTTCTCCTGTCAAACAATACAGTGCCCGAATTTTACTCCAGTGTTAAGCCACAAACTAGTCCGAACACAAACTATACTTCAAGAACCTCGGCTGGTCGAAATTTGCGGGGGCCTCCAGTACGGCGCTCCTGTCAGCCGATGTCGCTTTGGGGCGTTAAACAATATAAACCGAAATAGATTGCTAGTAAAATCTTTCAGACACACCATGTAACATGGAGAGCAACTATCCTTTAGGATGGCGCAGCGTTTTTAAAGATGAGTTAGACGTTGCGGTGGATGGAGAACGTCGGGTGAACGGAAGAGATTAGGCTAATTTGTGAGGGGTCTAGTGCGATGGTGTTGTCTTGGGAAGTCAGCTTAAAAGTGTTCTGGTGCGCAAATGGAGACGACGTGAAAGAATAAAGTACGCGACAAAGCACGGACATTGCGAGGACGCTACTCCGGTGGTGTGTTACGTTTTTCTGCCTCCTTTTCCCGATCCCTCTCGTGCATCAGAATTCTGTAAGCTGGCTCTACAAGACAGTGGCAATAGCACAAATAGGCAGCTGTGGGGGCCGCGGGTGTCTTGGAAGATATACGGGAGAGACTTTTTTGTCCTGCAGAAAGAATAGTTAAACTGATAATACGAAATACTTATCTGATTTTCGTCTCAAAGAAATAGCCATACACGATGGACCTTCTTGTTGCAGTATTTTCTTCGCACTTCCATGTTGCCTTTGTAAGGGGAGTCGCCGTAGGAGTGCAACTCAGCTTATTTATTCGCTAACAAGAGTCTTCGCACAGCCACTTCTTAGCATCCTTAACAATTGTTCAGGCTAGCGAATGCGATGACCGCTTTTATCGTTGCCTTTCGCTAAATGTGGATTGCTGCTGATGCGTACGTCGAACAACACTTACGTAGCCTGCGATATATAGAACGCCGGTTGTTGCGATGTTCTGTTGCATGAGCCTCACAATATAACAACAAATGTAACGTTAAAGGTAGCTCAGCGGTGCGTGCCTCATTCAGTTAACTCGTGTGTACTTTCTATTTCACGCCTGAAATTTACCTTTGCGCTGGCACAAATCATTCTGAGTAGTTTCTCAGTAACGACGGCCATGCCCACAGAGGTATAAGAAGTTTTCCCGCTTCTACGGCCTATCTATGTGTTTATATTTACGGCGCTCTCTTACGAAGGGAAAGGGACTTAATACTCGATTGCGGCTACGATACTCCAGTCATGATGAATTTCTGACCTCATCATCAATGAATGAAGTTAATTGTATCCACCTTCTAAATTCTTGCTAAGAAAAAATGGCGAGGCATGTGAAAAGATGCGACACTCGATTATTTTTGCTTACATGTATATGAATTTAAAAAAAAAAAATACAACGCACAAAAGTGCAAGCATACTGTGGATTATTTCAATCGTTTTCTCTAGATGGCAGCCTGCCCAGTTGCATGCATGCTATAATCGGAGAACTTCGTGCTTGGCGTGAGGAGTGCGTACTGAAAATGCACCGATTCATCAGCCGCAGGTTTCTTTCTCTAAAACAGCCATTTATGCGCAGATGAAACTTCGTAGAGCAGAGCACACATTGTAGCAATTCGTCTCTTGAATTGCGTTTCATCTTAGTCGTAAGATATTACCCTATATATCCTCGTTATGGTGCTTCGTTAGCATACATTCATCTGTTTCGGGGTATAGTGCGAATGTTTTACACTAGGGCTATTCTATATCTTTTTCTTTTTTTGGGGGGATTGATTGCGAGGAAAGAAATTAGGCGCCAAATGCTACCACCTTTTCCAACCTTATAAAAGAATGACATCACTAAAATAAATTCAATTCAATCTACCAGTCGGTTACATAATCGTCTGGCAAATCAGTTAATAAATGAACCAAATTCGCGTCGACAAAGCAAAGTTTCTCCGCTCCCATGCAGGCAAGGACGACATTTTCGGGGAGAACGGCTGCCTGTACGGCACGGTGGGCAAGTCATCGTGCAACGTGCGGGCGCTCACCTATTGCGACCTGCACAAGATCCTGCGTGAGGACCTCCTGGACGTGCTCGACATGTACCCGGAGTTCCACGACCAGTTCTCTGCCAACCTGGAGATCACCTTCAACCTGCGGGACGACGAGCAACTGGGCGTAGACCCGGAACTCTTCCGGGGAAAGTCCATGCACAACCGACCCGCCAGCTCTCCCGAGGAAGGTACGCGACTGCGGCGTGTCCACGCAGGCTGGGTGCTTTGGGCTTTGGAATGGGACAGCTTTGGAGTGGTATCCAGCCCTTCCACTGTAGCCTGGTGTGTTACTAAACCGTTCAGGAAGTGTGCAAGACACAGTTAGCATAATTAGCACACCAGTGAAGATGACCGAGGCAGTGATGTATGCCTCTGATTACCTAATAGTAGCCGCGAGTGTAGTGGCATTCCGTTCTTGTACAATAAAAAGGCGAAAAAGCGAAAGCCCTAACTGTGTACATCTGGACATTTACTTTCCAAGAATAAAAAAGCCACCCAAGGAAGGTAATATTATCGTCATATTCCACCCAAGGAACGTAATAGCACCGCTGATAGTGGAGATTTATGAGTTACTTACTTCAGTAGGACAGTGTCTAGAGCCATTGAACTACGGATCACCAAAAGCAAGGGCCCATTTCAATGGTGTGCAATTAAGAAATGGGTGCATGCTTAGAAAGCCGATGTCTGGTTGATTACTAAGTCTACATGCTGAAATAACAGAAGCCTTAATCGAGAAGACTTTTTTTTTTTTTTTCGAATTTGGCTTGTCGAGCAATAACAATACAGGTTTTACGACCCGCAGCCTACGCGTCCATTTTAAGCCGCATGCATAGAGGGAGCGACATTGGAAAACTATTCCTTGCTATAAGGCTTTGATACTACTCGTGTGTCTTGAGATATGCAACCCGGCGTTTTCAGGCTAGTTGCCTGATTACGCATGCGACACCGCAGAACTCGACATAAAGCTCTTGCCTGATTTTAAACAGCTGTACCACAGGGCGCTTCGGCGATCAAGAACGTGGTGTTACAGGTAACCAAAGTTATTGAATTTAGTTATTACTGAGTTCACAGCGAATATTTTTCCCACAGTTCCTGCTCAGTCGTTCGCATCCCCCCCCCCCCCCTTTTTTTTTTCTCGTATAAAAATATCAGTAATAGTATCCGTGCAGCCTAAGTTTGAGCATCTTTCTTTTTGTTCAATGCGCAATATAACCTAGACGAAGACGCTCACTCCGTATGCTACCCTTTGCCCTAGACATGTTAGCGGCAGGCGAAAATTATCTGGAAATGTGGATCTTAAGCAGCAAAGGCAAGCTGAAGACAAGCGCGTTGGGGCTTTCTCTCTGCCCTTGTTCATTTTGCTCGGTTTGCTTCAAGTGTTCCATCTCCCCGTCCTTTCCCCGCAGATGGTCAAGGGCGAGGCAGTTTGACAGTTAGGCGTGCTCATGCAGGCGAGTCTCGGAGCCAGGCGTACCAGTACCCGCGTGCCCGGCGGAGACGGCGGCGGCGGGGCCGGCGTGGCTCCTCGAGTGGCGACGACGGCGGAGGCTTCGGCGTCGGCGGGATGGGCTTCTCCGACGAAGAGGAGTGCGACGAGGGCGGCATCGGTCCCACGGGCAGCGGGCGCCGCACCGAGTCTGGCCGAGGCATCCTCGAGTTCTCGCCCGAGAAGGCCGGCCTCGACGTGACGCCCGCGAACTACGACTTCCAGGAGGGCCACCACGGCGGCGCCATTGGAAGCCGCAGCCCTAGCACCGAACCCCGTCGCCGCAATGGCACGCTCAACTCCATCGCCGGTGAGGGCGGCAGCCTTCCCACTGGTCGTAAACGGCAGCATCTACCAGTTCGTAAGCGGCAGCATCACTTTGTTCCCATACGGCAGCACCCCTGGTCGCAAGCGGCAGCACCCCTTATGAGAAAGCAACACCGTCACCTTTCTCGCACACTGCGGAACCTCCCAATTCTTAAGCGGCCGTACCACCTCGTACACAAGCTGCACGTAATCGGCAGCATAACCTAACTTTCAAACTGCAGAATCACATTGTTCGTAAATTCCAGCACCCCTTCTTGTAAGTGCTAGAGTCACCTTGCTCACAAATCGCAAATGTAATTGTTCATAAGCTGCAGCACGGCCTTTTCGTTAGTCGGCATCACCTTATTAGCAAAGGGCAGCACCACCCTGCTCGTAAACGACAACATGTCCCTGTTCCTAAAGGGACTCTAGACAGCACCATAATCTGGTTCGCAAATGGCAACTCTCCCCTGCTCGTAAGCGGCAGCGTTACCTGCTCGCAAACGGCATCAAATCTGTTCTATGCGGCAGCGGCTACCTTTTCGTAGGCATCAGCACCACCTAGTTCGCAAACAGTATCCCCACGCTACTCATAAGTGGTCTTACAACTTTGCAAACGGCATGTATGCGTCGGCATCCCATCGTTCTCAAACGAAAGCACCACTGTGCGTAAACGGCAACGCCTCCTTGTCAGTAAGCCGCAGCACTCCTGTTCACAACGTGAGTACCACTTTGTTTGCAGGCGGTGGCACCCCCCTGTTCCTGAGCGTCAGCATCACCTTGTTCGCCAATGGCAGACCCACCGTTGTCGTAGTAGTATCACTAACTTATCCGTACACACTTAATCTGGTTGCCCATAGGTTCCAGTTATAAGTGAAACTTAAAAAATGTTCCGCTTATAAGTGTAACTTTTTTTTTAAAGTTCCACTTATAACGGGAACGAATATGTAACCTTGTTCGCAAACCCTTATTGCAGGTGGCAGCCAGGTTGCATTATCATGCTTGAAATATTACACCACTTTTCAAAGGTGTCAGCATCACCTTGTCAGTGGGTGTCAGCATCGACTCGTTCGCATACTTCCCACCCTGCGCGTAGACGACGGCATCACCATATTCACAAATGGCATGAGATCTGTAACATCGCCTTATTCGCACATGACGCCGCCACCACCATGTTCTTAAGCGGCAGCGTCTCCAGTTGGTAAGCTGCAGTACACCTGTCAGTGCCAACCTTACCTTGTCTGCAAACAGCAGCACACCTCTTCGCAAGCAACAGCACCGGCTTTTTCAAAAACCGCAGTGTTTTCTTGTTCGTAAAAGTCAGCATTACTTTGCTCGCAAACGACCGCTGCCCTGTTCGTAAGCGTCAGCATCAAATTCTGAGCCATCGGTAATCTGAACCCTAGTCATACATATAGGCCGCAGAATCACCCTTTTCGCAAACGGCAGCATCCCTCATATCTCGTAGAATTGCCTTCTTCGCCAACTTCAGCCCCTCTGCCTGTAAGAAGCAGCACGCCGTGTTCCTAAGCAGCCAAAACGCCTTGGTCGCAAACAGCAGTACCACCCTGATCGCGAGAAGCAGCACTGTCTTTTTAATTTAGTGCATATTGGTAATCGGGAAAGAGGTAAAATGTGACGTGGAGTCTTTTAAATATCTTAATGGGAGCACTAATCTTGCACTAAACATTATATTTTACAACTCCTCATGGGCTATATATGGGATAAGGTGAGTGAATTGTACTGCATGAGAATACTGATACATGGAACCACTTGGTGTGCCATTATCGTTGCCAAGAAGGTGACGGAAGGATCGGCAACAAATGAACACCACAATTCCGGCAAATTTCGCGTAGGATATGGAATGGGTATTTCAGTCCTCAGCCAGCCTGCTTAACTATACAGCTTGCATGCCTTGTATTGGTTGATCCAGACTTACAGGTTTTCGTTTCGTGCTTTATTCACACCGCTCACACAGATATTAAGTCAACATGTTGGACAAGTAGACCAGCGAGTGAGTTGCCATGCAGGCACTGACGCCGCGTATCTTATGCAGCCTCGGTGATGAGTTATATTGGTGCACCTGAACAGCTACTTTGTGACTTCTGAGTGCAACACTTTATTTAAAATTTTGTTCGGGCAAAGCAAAATCTGCGGAGGTATTATGGGATGCGTTACAAAAGGACTTCCTCCAATTTCAAAAACACTGTCCGGCCTGTTTTCTTGTCAAATGCTGCCTATAATATCATAGATGCGCCGGAATTCTATCATTGCATGGAGAGCAGCTGATTACACCAGTTGATATCGCAAATATAGGACGGATTCTGTACCTTAAATAAGGGTATAGTTAATACAAAATAAGTAGAAAAGATATTGACAAGTACCAGTACTTTCATTTTTTGTCTAGAAATTTTGATTGTTAACAGTCTTATAGCGCCGATTGAGACATTCCTGGTTGTGTCAGTTCTTGTTATTTTAACCACATGTATTTTTTGGTTCTGCAGGAGCCATCACCAGTGTGGCGAACCTGACCACCGCTGTGTTCGGAACAGGGCCCGGAGCCACGCACAGCACAGGTGCCAGCCCCTGCACTGATGGAGGCTCGCGCCTCGGGTCGGGTCACGGTCAGCAGTCGCTCAGCACTGGACGCGTGTCCGACGAGCGCCAGAGGTCGTCGGCCGCGGGACGTGCGGTGTCGCCCAGAATGGCCCGTAAGTGCACAGTCGAACTCGCAGCTGCGGAAAAGGAAATAGCCTGTGTGCTACACGAGCGGACGACAACATGAAAACCTTCAACACGGGCTACCTATAATATCGAAATATATAGCATGCTTCGAAGTGACATGACACGGTATGCTGTGAGAATGCAAGATTCATTACCCTCTGAACACGTTTGATTGCTTTTAAGTGGTATGTTGTCCTTTAGTGATTACAAAAAAAAAAAAAAAAAGACTGATATATGAGCGAATTCTCAGCCTTGCATGATCGCTTCTTGGCATAGTAGTTGTGTAAATATGAATTCTCGTGCGTGCTTTTCCTTTGGAATTCTTTTACAGGCTTAGCAGCGCTTTGAGCCACCTAACAGAGAAGAACTTTATCTGTACCGATTAAGCTGAGTCTAAGAAAAATAATTGTAGACTGTGCGACAATGAAAAAATTTGCCGACAATTACATTACTTCGTAATGCGAAATTTGAGAGCATCTCGTCAGCTGTTCCACCTTTTTCGATAGATTGAGGCAAAGATTTCGAGCAAGACATGTATCATTCTATTACAGACAACTATTTTATTTTTCACACATATTCCTTCAAGAAACGCTCCACTAACAGTTCTTGCCTGTCATTAAGGAAGCTTTGTGGTCGGAGAAATGAAGAGAGTAATTAAGTTATCTGGAGGTTGCGGGAGGCAGTGCGTGGGCCATTAGAAATGGTGCTCGGCGAAGAGGCTAATGCCACAAGCTGCAGACGAGAAGAAAGAACCTTCGCAAATATCTTAAACTGACTTGAAAACGCTGTAGCCAAAGTTAGCAAGTGTCTCATCGAATTTCTAGCAATATATGTTTTAAAGGAAAATGAGGGCAGTCTAGATCCGGTCCAGGCATTCCTCGAAAGTCAAGGGACGATCGGCTAGAGATTCGTACTATCAAACTAGCTTTATATACGCAAACTACATCGAAATATGATGTTTTTCTCTGTGAGTGTGTGAATCCTCGGTTACTGCACATGTTACCACGCAGTTCAGTGTGGGCGCTCGCATTATTCATGAATTATTATCTTAGCAGTGTGTACCATGTGGGGTCACGTCTTCCACTTGAGCTCTGAAGCGTGCCTTTCATAATTACATCACAGGAATGGAAAGGCGCAGTACCTGTCACACTTGCTTCTGTGGGCACCTAAATCATGCAGTAAGGGAAGAAAAGAAAGTGGGATTGAAAGTGGAGCTGGTTACAATAGAAAGGCGCAGTATCTGTCACACTTGTTTCTGTGGACACCTGAATCGCGCCGTAAAGGAAGGAAGGAAGGTGGGAGTAAAAATGGTTACGAGGGACAACGCCGACGCCGCGAAACCCAGGAACGGGCGCCAAAGAGCTGGGCTATAAAAAGCAGAGAAGAAATAAAATGGTATCTTTCGTACCTCGTGGAGCTTACCTCCGATTTCGTTGTATTCGCTGAAATGTGTTACACTTGTAGACTAGAAAATAATAGCCCTGGAGAAATGATTAGTTGCGCCCCAGCGTTAATCTGTTTGCAAGTGGTAAGGCTGCACTATAGCGTGTTCCTTGTAACGCGGGAAACGTCGCTAGGCAGTTACTTTATATTTCATTTCACCGGTGTACGCCTTTTTAACGGTTTCCCCACATATCCTAAAAGCGAAGAAAGTGCAACTTGATGGTTGCTTCCCAGACGTTTTTATAACGGTCGGCAGTATTTCGTTGACGACTGTTTACTCTCAGCAGTACACACTACCGTAATATACGCAGCTATAACGCCATCCGAGGCATAAAATATTCAATGCAGTAAAGCACTAGCTGAAGGAGTTACGTGGTGGAAAACAGCATACAGTCATGCTTCGTTATTACGACCCCCGTTAATCGGAACAATTCGGATTATGGATATTTTTTCTACGAACCAAACTTTTGCAACTTAGTTCCGCCTCGTTATTATAGATACTCGCTGTTAGGACAATGTACAAAGGGATAACGCGCAGAGCCCATTCGGACCCATGTATTTAAGTCGCGTTATTATGGAGAGCGATGAGCACGACAGCTTTACTGCCCGAAAAAGGTGTATTCTATTCTGCATTTTTACTGCAGTGTATCAGAGGAATCAAGCGAAAAATTACCAGTGACGGAGTAAAGGCCTTTTTTATTATTGGTTTCGTACTTTACAGTGCAAAGTTTTCGAATCAATTCATCTTATTATTTTAGTACCATGACTGACGGTGAAGGAAACTTTCTCTGCCTGCTACTTCAAAAGCCGCGATCAGCAGCTGTCAATCAACTGAGGGCTCGTACGTAATAGCAGTTCATGGGATGTGGGAAGTTGCAGTAGTAGGAGGCACGTGTAAATAATCTTTATAAGGTGCGTCAAACTGCCCACTATTTCAAGCATAACGGCAACAAGAAAAACGTGCTCGTAGTTCACTGGTCACTACAGTGCACAGAAGCAGGCCTTATACCTAGCATGTTTGTTTCTAAATATTTTTCATCGCTATTCATTATTACGCGCGACTTCATTTATGAAATATTTAGCTCGGCAACTAAAGTGTCTCTACTAATGGACGCGACTGTAGTCCATATTCAAAAAACCGCAACAAAGGTAGTAAAGAAACGAGAGCAGTTGCGCGAGGTGATTCATTTTGTATAATGAAAGCTGTTACTAGATTGATGTAGCCCTTTATTCTACCCAGAAATCTACATCATCAGCCGTAAGGCCTTAATTACTTTATTTAACCTATTGTACTATACCTACAATTGAAAACGTTCAAATTGATTGAAATCGCAACAAAAGTAGATTTGAACGACCCCCTGAATTGCAATGCTGTTAAATATAACTTATGTGCGACTTTCTGCCAAGTGGCGAAGGAAAATGGTCAACGTCCTCTTCATTTTTAACGAAGAGGAGGAGTAAAACATGTTACATATCAAGTTTAGCGCGTTTTAGCTTGTAGAAGTAAAACATTGCTCTCTATTCGACATCGACATTACGAACTTATTAAGATCTCTAACAAAACTCGGGTATAGAGTTCTAAGCACTACAGCACCCATTATCTCAAAAAGTGTCTGGAATTGACTATGACGTGTAAAGCTAGCTTTCACCTCCTGGGCACTTCTTTCGGAACCTGCATATGAGCGTCCACCAGCCATTTACTCTCCGAAGGCTTCCACCTGTCAACCACCCAAGAGCCTCCAGAAGAATGTATATTCCCCATACCCATGGTAAAATCGAATTCAGAGATGCAAATGGGCCATCTAGCAGATAAAAGTTCTGTATACGAGACGCAAACGGCAGGAAGACTATAATGCCAATCATGCGCGGCCGCATGAATCTCATTGATCGCGTGTAATTTTTATTTCCAAGAACATGTGCAGAATAAGGCGCGACAGATGGTGAGGTAGGTTTTATAAGGAATTTTTCGTTTAAATTGTTTCGAGGTGCGTCTCATATTAAAAAAAAAAAGAAAAAACAGGAGTCGGGGTGTTATATTTGCTGAAATTTGCCGACCGTTTAACTGCGTGTAGGTGTATAAAAGCAACAGCAGGCTTCTACGTCGATCTGTTCTTCTTCTGCGCAACACTACTGCATGCAATGCACACGTGGTGTGCCGTTCAATGTTCTCAAGCGTACGCGCACCGAGTCAGCTTTGTACCCTCGTTTGATTGCACTTCTCCCACAGGAGCTCCTACCTACCATTCATGTTTTGCCAAGATTTCTCTTCTTAATTTTTTTCTTTTTCATCCAAACACTCCTGAATAACGCCGATTAACTAAGCTCCTACAGACACGGGAGTCTCTGCAGTGTAGAACACCAAATACGATGCCGCCCAGCCTTCCGGGTCATTAAGCAACTAGTGACATCTATTGGCTACCAATAGTGAACACCGCTAACTGAATAGGAATATTTTATCTGTGCAGATTTGATATTGACAGAAAGTGCCTGTCACAAACCCCCGCCTTTACGGTCACAAGAGGTGCGGGATCCTCTTTACGATTACTCGTCGTTCCTCTATGAGGGTTGTGAACACATTTAAAAGTTAGGCCGGTCAACCCGTGAAGCACGTGTGTCGGTGTGTGATTGAGGAATAAGTACAAATAGGTCACTTTCTTTTACAAACAATTAAAGGTTTATAAATAGCAGACCAAAATTACACTGATAATAATAGAGTACAATGAAAGAGAATACAACGCCACGACAAGATATTGATAAAGACGAAGAAATAAATGATAAGAGAAAAAAAAAATAACCCGACAATGAACAAAACACTGTGATAAAAAAAAATGAAGACTATAAAGATAATAAAGCAGGTATTTCAGATATTATAAGTATGAGCAAAAGTTACATAAGAACACAGCGTAAAATACTACTAAGTCAGGTCGAAAGTTAACAAAGCGAAAATAATGTTCGATTGAACAACAGTCCGTGGCGAGTGAAATTCTCACGTCTTCTTGTTTGCTGAGGCGTCGAAGGCTGTGTTGCTCGGTAGCGGCGGCCGTACAGGTGCAGAGGACGATGCGTCGATCGCGGGCCCGAAGAAACACAATACGCTTTCGGAGCACCGCGGAGTGGCCGGAAGTTTGAATCTTCCCAAACGCACTGGTGAGGGCGTGCTGCTGTCGGTTATTTTATACCCTCGGCCGACTATGCAGCAGCCGCGTCAAGGACAGGCGGTCGCTGCCCCATCGGCTTGTCGAATCTTGTCCAGAGGAGCGACGGAGTCCCGTGAATTTCGCTCTATATTCCAGCCATAAGCTCCCGCATCTTCCGCTGTATAATAGGTGAGGCAGCTTGTGACAGTGCCACAAAATTCTGCGTGAACACGACGATCATCGTGGCCGCGCGGGACGAAAATTCTGAATCCTCGAGCTGATTTTTGATGTTAGGCTTAGCAAGCACGTTCCGGTGGTTCCAGAATATGTGGCGCTCATAACGACGCGGGCTATTATAATCCTGAGAACATTAAACGTTTATAGTTTTCGATGAAGTGCGTATTAACCGGGTACCCTGTGTACATCTTTAATTTGTTTCTCTGCGTTTTACCCTTCGGCCGCAGGATCTAGCCGCAGCAGCCCTGGCTGGTCGCCCAAGGACGAGGCTGCGGCACCGTCGGTTTCGTCGACCCGCGAGTCCTCACTGCCGGCGCCACGGGTCTCTGCGCAGTCCAGCTCGAGCGTCACGCTGCCGGTGTCGTGCAGCCCCGCAGGCGCCTCGCCTCCGCAGCCGCCCTTTCCGCCCTCCGGGGACGAGGCACGCCTCGGCCTGCTCGAGTCCAGGATCGACCAACTGGCCAGGTCTGTTCCTCGACACGCTTCCTCCACTTCGTGTTCCTTTCATGGCTAGCGAAGGAAGCAAACACGGCACGAATGCTAGTTAATTCTGCGCTTCGCTCTTGTGTTTTCTTGTTGCCCGCCGAGTTGTGACTTTTTGATCTGTTTACATGTCCATTACCCTGCTAGCTTCCACGTGGACACTGGCCACCAACCATTGCGGGTTTGAGCGTCGCGCGAGCCCAGGCCCTGATCAGCTTTCACCACGCGCCCACTGAGACGCCGCAGCGCGCACTCTACCTCCGCAGGAATGAAAGCGATTGGTTGCAATGATACAAGCCTCCAAGTTTACAAAGGAGACGTCTTCCTCCAGCGATACACGCAGAGACTCAGTTACCGTGTCCCAGGAGAGCGCGAGGAACAAGGCTCTGCTGCGCGCTCGAGGTGACGAGGAATGCGCACCGCATGCACGCAGTGGCGTGCTGCGATATCTCTCGGAGTGACCAAATGGCCTCTTTGAGAGAGTGTGGGCAACCAACTCAAGTTACGCCTGTCGGGAATCGCTGGACCCCGCTCGACTGGCTCAAGCTTCGCTCTAAGGTACAACCCGGTGCGGGCGAGCTTATGTAAACACTGGTCTGAGCGAACAAAGTCCGACAGATAAAAACAGTAGCGTACGCACCTTGCGATGTCTCGGAGGGGCCTCTCTCTCGACCCCGCTCGCACTGCCGCTGCAGTCGAAGCGGTGCCATATTCCCACCAAAAGGCGCCAATGCGAAGAGCCGACGTCGGGGTGGAGCCGAGCGACGGTGACAAGTCGTCTGGACACCTCTAAGCCGCCTGAGGCAGGAGAAATGGAAATAGAACACCACGGGAGTGGGCGGCGGCCGGACAAAAGGCAACTGCAGAAAGATCGCATCCCACAAGCTCACCGGTGAAGACAGCGCGCGTTGTGGCAGAGAGTCTGCTTCCACATATGTCGTGACCTGAGCAGATATAAACTGGTGAATACCAGCAGTGCGTACTGCAGCGGTCGAAGGACTGGTGGTTTCAACATCGCAGTGCACACTGTTCTTTTTTTTTTAACTGTAATAAACACGGCCGGGCTACAACATTACCTCAGCAATTTGGATTCACTCGGCTATATGTTTTGTATCTGTATAGAACTGGCTTGATGTTAGCATTAGGAAACATTGATTTCAGAGGTTTTAAATATACCCTGGGTCAATATGTATGGCAACGTTTTAATCCAATATATGCGCACGGGTGGCTTTTGTGAATGTTTAAGTCAAATTTAAGAGCCCTACGTGAACTATAAATTTACGGATAATTTAAAAAGTTCTGGCGACCGCTCTCAAGCTACTAGGGCGACACCTCACCACGCGTTCGTACCCGACCCATTCGCGATGATGTCAACGGGGTTTTCCGGGTGCCATATGTCATTAGCCCTGAACCAATTTGTCACACGGCGTGGAACCGGAACCACTGATGAAGAAAGGAGGCGATGCGTGCAGCGTTCTGGTATGCGGCACTGCACAGTAGTCTGGATGTATCTCCCATGCATAGAAGTCCGGACACGTGTCGCATTTTCAGATAGTTGCTATTGTGACTATCTATGCCTTTGGGTGCTTTATAGTAAAGGAAACAATAAACGGAGGGCATCCTACGAGTGTTACGACGAAGGCCGAGGCTGGCCGAAGCGAACGAGAGGAGCAAAGGCGCCGTCGTTCTGCGGCGGTAGTGGACACAAGTCATTGACAGCCCCCCGTCGAAACAGACGAGTAGCGGAAAGAGCGTTTCGCAAGAGCAAATGAAGTCAGGCGTCGGAACCCTATAGCAATTTTTCAGGTCACGGGGAAACGGGGGAATACCAACGCTAACAAATTAATGCTGCATGAATGCCACTGATTTCTCTAAGGTTGTTTTATGCCCAAACTGCCACGCAGAGCTCTTTGTGAGTCATAAAGAACATGCGTTCACATCGGTATGCAAAAACTCTATATAAGACTACATAGCAACCGCAATTCCTTTGAAATTGAGATGATGGTCCCTTGGAAAGGAAGCTTTTCTTCTAGGGCATATAGTGGTCGTACAGGAGAGCTTCAGGGACAGTCATGGACAGAATCTTGCGGGAAGCACAAAATATTTAATTTCTCCGTTGCGTTACAAGCCAACCAGTGCTGGTATTAATCGAGACAGTGGAGAACGCATGTTCCCGTGTGAATTATTTCTGTGCAGTTACTGCTCTGCGACACAGAAATGATCTTTTTTCGTGGATCCGCATCCCATAAACTTTTTTCCCGTCACTCTACGTGTTCAGCACTTAGTTATATTTGCAGACGCTGAATTTCTTTCTCAGGCGCGTGACCTGACATTAGAGGTGCATTGTGCACACCACGCAGGGTGGTGTAGAGCATAGCTCGCAGCTCATGGTTTGCATACATTAATTATAGTTTTCAAAGATTTCACATTTTTCGCTGGCTTGTGTGTGGCAAAATTTTGCATGAGCATCCGATCGTGATTGATCATACGCCGGTCGCACAACATCGCGGACAGAAATGACGGGTATGTGACTGTGCAACCCTTTTTCTGGGTACAGGCAAGTGGCAGCCATGGAAAGTCGGTTGGCCCTGGACATGCAGACCATTCTGCGGCTGCTGAGCCCCGAAAGCGTTGAGCGTCGCTCCTGCGAAGCAGCAAGTAGTTCGGCAGCGCGGCCCGTCGACCTTCCGCTGAGGGCGGCCACCGCCCAGGGCCCCGCGCCACCCTCGGTGCCTACGCAGTCTCCGGAGTCGAGCAGGTGCGCGGCTCTTCTCTCTCTAGTCACAGTGCCCACAAAGACCATCGAGGATAAGGAGGTCGCAGTATAAATGAGCGAGGAGGACACAAACGACAAACAATTGGCACCAAAATAAAACCAATACACGCAAGCTCCTAACAACCAGTAAAAATAAACAAGATATTCACATTGGCTATAAACTTCTGGAGTCGCATGTAACAGAAAAGTGCAATAACATTGAATAGCATGTATTATTGATAAATTTGGTCGATTCACACATGGTCACCAGTGGTCTAAGTTTATTCCTTTTTACGTCCGCGTCAGGAAACTAGTTCCCACTGTTCGCCTGGCTCAGGAGCTTGTTTGAGTTCTCGAAGTTACGTAGAAGCCAGATTCAATTAGACTGAATGCATCTTGCATTTAGATTCAGCAGCAAATATTGCGTACTGAGCCAGTTGCTTTTAATCGTTTGATCTGTTATTTCGTCACTTCATTTTGTGTATGATCATGTTGGCTCCTTTGTACAATCTCTTCCAGTCATACTGAACTGGCGAGGTTGAGTAGCCGAACACGTTTTGCGAAAATATTTGTGATACTCGGAACTTGTTCGCAGTGACACATAACATTTCGCAATTCCTCTTTACGGAAGGCCTTTGTGCATGTACCAGAACAGGTTTAGGACGTTAGGACGGCACGGTGTAGCACTTTCCCAGAACTTCCTATACGAATACATTAAAGCAGTTTTAGCGTACTTGTACTAACTTGTAAGCACGCTGTAAGAACGTACTTAGTATTTCACACTGACAGCACGCCGCGGCGGATCACGCGAACAGCTAATGTTTGCGCTACATGCGCCCACCACAGCGGCGCGGGGGCGCTGCGGGATGGGGGCTAACTAGGATGCTTCGATAGCATCGCCGCCGTCCGAACGGATAAACGCGATACTATTGAGGTACCCTAGATCCATCTGGTCGCGAAACGCCGTACGCAGCTCAGCGGCGTGCCCCGTTTCGGTGTCGTTTTGGAATAGGCCAAAAACATTGACAGTCAATAGGTTTTTTCATCTACTCTGCAGGGTCACTGTGGCTGAACAATTGTTATGCTAAGACTTGGCTTTTGAGTCGAATTTGAGGAGCAGCCACAGTAATCTTAGCACAAGCTCCTCTGTTGGCACTGGCTGAGCCCGTGTGCGGTCGTCGCAATAGTTGTGCCTAGTGGCTGTGAAATTCGCAGCATAACTGTGAATTCAGCCACGTCCAAAAGCTTGGTACGAAGTGATTTGTACCCAACTACATTTCGTGGTGCCAAACATCCACACGTATCCAGTGCCGTTTTGTTTTAAAGTTCCGTTGACGCATGCTTGTCTGGAACTGTGGCGCTGTGCAAACCCCACAGAAGACACGACATTGCAACTGAGCGACCATATTTGTTATGTAGCTATGAGTTCAGCATTCAGCATTTAGTAGACGCGTGTTCCTTAGTACGCATATGTCGGAGAAGTAGACGGGTGCAAGTGATTGTCAGAACTACTACCAAGAGCTGGGCCACCGGTTCCACGACAGTAAGCCCCCAAGCTGAGATTAAATGGGGCTTGTACCAAGCTTAATTGTGAATACACGAAGTCACGTCTTTCAGCAAGGCCGGTTGCAATACTAATTTTGTTTATTACACAGATTGGGTAATAAGGCCGCAGTGCGATACTGAATGTAAATAGCGCAGTATGATTTCTTGAAACGCCACGTGCGTTTTTAGTAAATCCACGTGTTGATTTTCACAAACAATTACTGTTTCGCGTTGCAGTACACTAGCCATTAAAACGTATAAAATGCACTTTATTTGGTTTCTTTCCGATAAAGGCACTCGCACCTATACGACGGAAGAGGCGTTCTGATACATACACAAAGAGTGCGGGTTCGATCACAGCTACGGAAGCAATGTTCCTGATGTAGGCTATATTCATATAGGCGACTCAGTGGTTGGGGCGCTCGGCTGTTGAGCCTAAGGACGCGGGATCAAATCCTGTAGGGGCGGCCATTTTTTGATGGAGGCGGAAAGCAAAGCGCTCGTGTGCTGTGCGATGTCAGTGCAGGTTAAAGAACCCCGGGTGGTCGAAATTTCCGTAGCCATTCACTCTGGTGTACCTCGTAGCCATGAGTCGGTTTGGGACACTTTACCACATAAACCAAAACTGCAGGCGAAATGCGAAAACGCCCTCGATATTTATTCGCACTTGAAAGAGCTCTAGATGTCCAAAGTTAATCATGTCATCTACACGGTGGGCCTCGTCTTCCAGCGTCGGCTCATTATTACACAGCTCAAGCAATGTTTCAATGCATGCGTCTAAGGCTGAAATATGGAAACGTGCTCATTGATGCCGACCAATTACCTGAGACGATATAGTTAAGCATGCTTTCAGAAGTCGTGCAGGACGACTAAAATATACCTAGGTGGCCAAAGTTAACCATGCCATCTACACGGTGGGCGTCGACTTACAGCATCGGCGCATTATTACACTGTTCAAGCAATGTTTCAATGCATGCGTCTAAGGCCGGAATATGAAAGCGTGCTCACTGAGGCTGACCGTTTACCTGAGGCAATATAGTTAAGCATGCTACTGATCTGGCTATTATTACTAAAACCTACTGATTTGGCTATTATTAGACTTCCTTCCCCATGCTCGGATTAGCTTCAAATTATCCCCCCCCCCCCCCTCCCTCACCCTCCCACCCTGGAAAAAAAAGTAAACGTTACAGTCGATTCTAATCCAGGCAGATGTTCTGTAAGCATTACTATGTTCAGCCTATCGATTCGACCATTGTCTGCACGTACGCATCACGAGCTCTGGTCGGAGCAGCGGCTTATTCCAATGGTGGTAACGAGGTTGTGGCACATACCTTTGGTCCTTAGATCTCCCTCTTTCAACGATCCTAGGGACCATTCCAACCATCACTAGTATTCAGGACCTCTGGCAAAATGCCTCTGACGTATTTAACTTATGCATAGCTTCAATACATGCTGTAGGCGCAATCCACACGGGTCAGGTTCCTGTACAACTACAGGGTTATTTACAAGAAGCTCTGAGCAGACTAAGTCCGCACAATGTCATGCTAAGGTTGATCCTTGGTAACGTTGGATTTCCATGGCAATCAGGTAGGGCCTTGCCCGCGAACTTCTGCACCGGGCGCCTATGATTCCTTGGGCTTAACCAGCTATGTGCCACACGACTCTCGAATACAAACAAGAAATAAATCTTGACTATGGCAATACTAGAGAAACTGTCCGCACTTTTTTAGTTCTGAAGAAATCTCACTATAGCGAAGCTACGTATTCTCCTACGCATGCGCTTTAATGCACTGCTTTCTCTTTTCTGTTCGTATGCTACCCTCTTATGCTAATTTGAACATTCCCTTTCTCCGGTCCTGTTGTCATTTGATTCCCTCATTTTTCACACACTACTCCCTGAATGTGGCGGGCTTGCTAGCCCCGGAGCAACTGGCGGGCCAGTTGGAAGCGCGGAGTGCATTTCTAGGCTACCACTTGGCAAGACGGAATGTGAAGCCGGAATGTGAATCGCTTCCCTTCCAAGTGCATTTCATGATGCTCGTACTTTCCACGCTGAGCAATAGAAGGACCAGCTTCTTAACCTGTTCCATATCGCTGCGCAGGACCTTCCTCGGGCCACCTTGGAACTGCGCACACACTTTACCGAATCCAAGAGTGTTTCTACTGGACGCGCATGCGTGAAACCACTGATAAATATGTGGCTAGCTGTGAACGGTGTTCGAGCTACAGGCGCCCAGACGGAACTTCTCACGGTCTCTTCTTCCAAGACACCAACAAAGATCTTAAGGTTCACATAGAGCTCTTGGGCCCTTTTTGTATAGTCTCATTACTCCAAGAGCTGGATCGTCGCCTGTACTGATTACCTAACTCTTTCCTGTAAGACGTCTCGTCTTCCCCCGGCTACAAGTACTGTAACTGAAATATTTTCAACTAACTGCACCTTTCTAGCGTGCACTACTGACATCGCACAGTATACACTGGCGCCTTTTGTGTTTGATCTAAATGGGAAGGTCGGCACATACTTTGTGCATTGCTTAGAAGTAATATTGATCACACAGCGTTTTTTTTTTTTTTTAATTGTACCTTCACGGCACAGAACTCTGGCATCTTTTGCATTTAGCCCACATCGAAATGCGGCCATCGCGACCGAGTCTTCCTCACACTTCCTCGGCCTCAACAACTGAGTGATGTGACCACTGAGCCTCAGCGGCACGTATAATGAGGCATCAGGCGTAGCACCGGCGGCACCACCCCTCCCTCCATTCTACCAAAGACTTACATGTAGACAATACATCTGAGCCTTCGACTGACGGCAATCGTTCTTCAAACTTCCTATGCACTGGACTTAGTTTAGTGTCACACTTTGTTCAGTTCTTGAAAGTTATATCAGCTTTACGATCTCTCTGTCTCCAGACATTGTCAGTGTTAACTAAAATCGCAATCATTTCTATAAGGCCTTCTAAAAAAAGTTTTTGGGGAAGCAGGTCACTACAAAAGAGGTATCCAGTTAGAGAGGCCTACATGCAGCCATTTCAGGAGCTTAGGCTCGCGCGGTGGTTTCCAGGCACCGTTAGGCTTCTCTCTCTTTTCTTGATTTTTTTTTTTTTGCTCTTGTTCTTTCATCTGGATCCGACCCCGACAAGGGCATAATTAGTGCCAGACCACAGGTCTACGAAGCTCTTCGCTCGGTGATTTTTGCCTTGACAGCTCGATGGTGCTGTATTTTTACTTTAAGACACCACCTGATATGGAAGGCCAATACAGTATAAAAACGTTCATATGTTCCCGATTCGTTTCATAGGCTCAAAATCACGATGTACAACATCTCCAATAGAGTTACCCTATTTTATCCCGGATAACACGATCTCCCGGTTACTACGTTCGACCGTTTGACAAGCTGCGGTCTTATCATACGTTTTGCGATCAACTGGACATGTGCTAACAAGCGTTCGCGACATAACAAACTGATTTGTGACGCTCCCCCGCCCCAGTTGCTTTTTTGCGGTGCCCAAATGCAAAAGGGCGAAGCAAAAATAAATGGGCAACGGGTCAACATACAAGGCACCGTTCCCGCGGAAGCAAGACTTCATAAGGAGAAACGCAGTGACGTCTTTGTGGTAGCTCAAGGAAATAAGGATGAACCTTTTTTGGTGACTACAACTATTCGCTTCCATACGAGCGGGCCGGATCTTGGTGACGCAGCATGAGTAAAAAAACGCGGCATCTCTGAGCCATAGCGATGGCTTTTCCACATATTAGTACTGTAAGGGGGCGAAGCATCTGGAAACAACCAAGAAAGCGAGCACGGTTCGCCATTGATTTCTACGAACTGGATTTGTTACTAAATCTCTCCCGCGGTTAGGACAACGCAAATACGGACTAAAGTCTGCGAAAGCTAAAAAATCATCTGTGCATAATTGATGCCTATAAATGCTAATCTACGCTTTTATTCAGTGAAAGTCTCAAATCTAAATCGCATTGTACCTCATTCAGCAGTTATATTTTTCAAAACAGGCAGTTTGGATCATACGTTCTTCCGCATAATACGTTTCTTTACCACGTATAAAAAAAATGTATCAATCAGGTATTTGTGTATTGCAGGACATAGAGGTACTGTTTGAAAAAAAGAAGCTGTCATCACTTGTGGTTGAGAAAAGTATAGATTTGGTTTGGTTTTGTGGGGTTTGGCATCCTATTGCGACTCAGGCTATGAGAGACGCCGGAGCGGAGAACTCCGGAAATTTCGATCACCTGTTGTTCTTTATAATGTACTGATATCGCACAGCACACGTGTGCCTTGCTCTTCGCCTCGAAAGAAAAGCGGCCGCCAAGGCCGGGATTCGATCCTGCATCCTTAGGAACAGTAGTCGTTAACCACTGTGCCACCTTGGTGTGGTTTGAGAAAGATATAGTGATTCGCCATATGTACCCGGTGTAAGTACCCCTTAAGTACGCGTCAGTCATCTTTTTTAATTTGCTTTCATCTTCTCATCTCTCTTATTAGAGGAACGTTCTGCATCCTTGTCATGCAACCTGTTGACCTAAGCTCAGTTCAAATTAAGTTTCAGAACCTTTTTCTGTGCAGGCCGCCATAAAGAAAATTTGCTCCTTCAATACCAACCCACTTCACCTTTTCAGGGGAGCGGTGGGCGGTTCATGCACGTGGCCTGCAGGCTCGGACCCGTGGATAGAACCACTTCGCAGTGCCTCACACCCGGGAGACCTGGCTCAGGTGAGCGAACCGGCGTCATTTTTTTTTTTTATCCTTTTTGGCCATCTCTGGTTTGCGGAAAATTGTGATTCATTATTGCTCACATCATCTATAAAGTGAAGAAGAAGATGAGCCTTTTTTGCTGGATGCTGACGAAGAGGAAGAAGTCTGTGAAATTGTGATCGCGCAGATCATCGTGCGCTTCCTCGCCGACCTCGACGCCGTCCTCGACGTGTAGATTAAACCTTCTCTTACCTTTACCAAGTATAAGAAAAGGTTTAATCTACACGTTGAGGACGGCGTCGAGGTCGGCGAGGAAGCGCACGATGATCAAAACCAGCACGATCATCATCTTCTTCTCCCTCGTTATAATGGCACATACCCACAGTGGGGGATTGGCCAGAATTCGTTGCAGGTGACATAATATAATTGATAATGTTGATTTGACTGTATGATAGATAACCTAATAATTGGGAGTTAGTGCTGCTGAAATAATTTGAAATTTGTGATCTGCGCGGTCACAATTCCACAGACTCAGCGTCCAGCAAAAAGGGCTCATCTTCTTCTTCACAATAAATAGATGCTCGTTTTTTTCCGCAGCATGTTGGGCTTAGCCGCGCAGAATTGATTTCGTGAGAACCACGGCAGAACATCGAGTGTTTGCAGAGTGAGCATGGCTTACATTTGAGTGAACCGACCGATCGTGTTAAGATCGACAAGAATTAATACGTATACCTTGGAGAGATCTTAAATTACGTCTGATTTGGTTTCTTGGTGCAGATTATGGGAACGAGGATGGCTGTACGGCACTAATTTTAGCTCGATGTCGTTCTAAATATATATGCTAAATACTGATGGAGCCCGAACATAGATATATGTGCGTTTTGAAACTGAACGTGTTGCGCAGCGCTTTACTGCTTAGTGCGCGACTGAATAAGCAAGGGAAAGACTGCGGCATACGTTACAGATAAGATATTCTCTCTATGGCGCCTGCGCAATGGGGGCGTTCAAAAACTATAACGCTTATAACTGGCTTGTGTGCGATAAAGATATGTCCCAGCGTCAATGGCGAAAGCGTAGCTGCCACTGTTGTGGCAGCAAATGTTCGCCTTGAGGAACAAGGTAATTGCGAGACATGACTAAAGAAATGCAATGGCGCGATAAGACGGGGAAGTAAAAATGCAAATGCTGTCCTGTCTCCGAAGAAATAAGATTTATTTTTCGGTGAAAAGATGGACTTCGAAAAGCAATGCGAAAAACGTTTTTCATCAAGGAGATTGGCCACACTTTCGTGAGCGAGCCATCCTTAACAGATGAGAGGATTGCTTTTTTGAAGGGTTTGATGCCAGCATTTTAACATGTTCTTATTTTCTTCGTCTGATAGTTTATCTTGTCGTTTCTTAAGCAATCCTCTGTTTCTCCTTGTTAGTTTGCACTTTTGTGTGGTTATAAGCAGTCTTTTCCGAAAAACAAACTTAGTTTGCTGTAGGTGGCATTTCGTCCTTGTATTCTTGCGCTGTTGAATGCATGTCAGCAATGTCTTTTTATCATTGTCACCTCCTCTGTCTTCCGTTGTAATAGCTTCACTGTGTGTAATTGATACTAAGTTTGAAATGAATGTCAGCATTCGAAATGAGGCAAAGTAAAAGTGTGCGGCCCGCGTATTAACCTACGGAGCGCGGTGCGAGCATATAAAATGGCAACAACTACTTTCAAAATTGTCAGCACAAACGCGGAGAGCAGGAGAAAAAAGACTGCAAAATTAAATAGCCGATGACGTCATTTAATAAGCGTAATCTGACCGCTGCTTTTCTTTTTCTTTTTTTACCCTGCACTCGTACTAGGCTCTCCGAATGATGAAATTTAGACGGAATGTAAAGCATGAATTATCTTAGAGCTTCAATCTGCCAGAGCTGAAACGGCAGGAGGGACATCTTATGTACTGATGTCATCAGTTATAAGCCTGGCTGTCTAACCGTTGAGGCAACGGCATACCCATATAATAGCCTAGGCCAAAACACTTATTCTGTGTCGTTTGAATCCACGCACAAATATTTCACTTTGCACTTGCATTCAGTTTGATCATGCCAGCGAGCCAGCTTTCGGTGTCAATGCCGAGCGAGAAACAAAAATACAAAACAAAAATAAATCAATTCGCTGCTAATACATAAGAAACGGGGGTGTAACTGCTTAGCAAAAATACATTCGCATGACGTGCTCAGATTACTTTTAGTGTCGAATTTATGCTGTCGTTCGTCTACTTTTCGGCCTTTTCTTGCAAGCTCGCCTGGATATACCATCGCTAAGCTATTCGGCTAGCTGAGAAGACAGCCGTGCAGTGTGTATGCCACTTTGCGTATGTACAGTATGCTCATAAAAACAAGAGGGAGGGGGGAGAAGGCATTTATTTTTACATAGTCAATAGCCTACACCGAAAATATGCTAGAATTATAACTATCATAAAACTAATAATAACTGTAAATTGTACAATAACTGTAACTGGCACCAAAAGTTGAAATTCAATCCCTAGAGGTGCTGGGGACATTGTGGTGACCTCTTCAGAGCGGACAGTAAAGTACTCTCACGGCTCTCCTTGGCAGGTGTAGCGATGAACACGAGAATTTGGTTTTAATCATCGAGCTATAGTTCTCGGCTTAGCGCCCCCTCATGCGCAACAGCTGCTTCGGTTTGCTGTTAAACACGGAGGCCACCCGGTGCTTGGCACGGAGAAGCATTGATATACAACCTATAAGCTCTTAAATTGGGCGAAACTTTGCGTATAGAGCTTGAATGTCTGCTCTTACACCACAGCCGAAAATTGTGCGTGCGGAGTTTCACGTGGCGTTAACGTTGTGCCTGTGTCGTGCGCAGTCGACAAAGCAGCACAGACCACGGCTCACGCGGACGCCGGCGGAAGATGACGAGTGCCGTGAGGCCGCCGCCAGCCCGCCGTCGACAACGTCGTCGACGCCGGCCGCCGCCACAAAGGACAGGGTGACCAGTCGGACTTCGGACGTGTGACGAACGGGGCTGGCGGGCCACCGGCCGGCCACTCGGGTGCGCCCGGCTGCTCGCGTGCTCTCGCGTTCGGCGGCCTTCGGTGAATGGTGCTGTTCGTTTTTAACCCCGCAAGCTGGCTCCTCGAGCTGCCTCCGCTTCTTCGTTCAGTGCCTCTCCGGTGAGTGACGTGCGACCACCGTCGGCGGATCATCCCGGACGACTGAGCCTCGGCTGGCGACGGCTCCCGATGCGTCCCAGGCTGGTCCGCGCGGTCGGCACCCACTCGCGGCCACAGATTCCAGGAAAACCAGCAGAGCGGTAGTCGCGATACTCACTTAGAGCCAGAGCAGCTGCAATGCGGCCAAATGTCGAATTTTCTCCACTTGGGTTGCGACGCGAACTAGTTGAAATGCTATGTTATACGAGGGAACTATGCTAATACGAGGGATGGATGGCACGAATAGACAGAGTTGAGACTCTGTCAATGTCTGCTGTCTATTCTATTTTCAGTGCCATCCTGATCTACTTCTCTTTATCCGTCGTCCTAGCACCAGTTAAAACTATGCGAGCTGTATTCGCTTAACAGCTTACGTAATTGTAGACGACTCGGTCACGCGCTGGAGACATTGATCGTGATTACCGTTTCAGATTTGCATGACTTCACGGCTGTAATGTTTTAGGTATCGTGACTGGCGACAACATGGCATCTCGCATTCGTGAATCGTACAGAATTGAGAACTGCTTTCTGAGCCCGGTCCAGAATTAGCTGATGGCATCCGTGCCTCCTGCAATGTTTTGCTTTCTTTTTTTTTTTTCATGAAGCGGAGTATGGAACAAAAACAGCGCCTCTCATTTTATTCTTTCCTTGACTGCTTCAGTGCAGCATCGCGCAATTCGTGCACTTAACCCAACACAGCCTTCTAAAGTCATTGGGATGTTGAACCTCTATTTATACTATTTTCATCTGTCCACAAAAACTTTGATAGCTTCAATCATGGCAGAGAAACCCTGAGGTAAAAAAAAAAAAATGTCCCTCAGGTTAGATGTACGCAAGCAACTATCGTCCTTGTATCGATATATATATAAACGGGAGGAGACCTCACTTATTGTTCCTTAAGTTGGTTAGCCGGTATACTGTTGCAGTGTGAAAGCCGTGTAACTACAAGGATGAAGACAAGAGTTAAACGCAGCACGTGTGCTTGCCTCTTCCCTTCGTCCCTCTGTCCCTTTAGGTTTAGTCCCGGCTGGGCTTCTCTAAGTACTCCTTAACAGGCCTACTTACGTCTCATGAATCTGTGGCCGTGAGTAGGGCTGGACGCGCAGTTCGATCCGGGAGCCATTGGGCGACCGCCTTTCGCCGCTCATTCCTGCTTGGCCTTCTGTTCATCGAACCAGAGAGAGACTGCTGCCTCTTCCAAGACTACTCGAGAGGACAACAACGCCCACGTCACCTGACATTCCTGGATGTATCGACGGCGCAGCTTGTTGACTACGCGCGCCGTCTTGTTGTTTGCGCTTCTGTGATTCCTTCGTGTACAGAGAGAGAGTTGTGTGCTTACGAAGAGCGCCGGGGCACAAAGTGGACGCTGCTCCTCCGCCCACACACCCCTCTGCCACCCCCTTCCCACTCGCCACATCCCACTCGAACAGATCTCCTGAATTAATAAGACGTTCTTATATTTTCAATTTTGGCACGCGAGCGCGCTCCCCTCGTTTACCTGGACTCTTGGGGCGCCTTCGCCGAGTGTGTCCCCCCCCGCCGTGGGTGGGAAAAAGCTCGCCACCAAGTTGTGTACACAAGCGCACTCCAAGGACCCACATCGGCTACTTTGACCCCCCCTCCGCGGGATTTATCAATACTTTTTTTTTCTTCTCTCTCGCGTTGAGTATTTGTTTTTGTTTTGTTTTTTCGCAAGTTCTCTACTCGGCATATCGTTTTGCCACCACTAGAATCATCACAATTTGAAGGTTCGTGCTTTTGACCCTATTAGCTCGTAATCTTCGAGCTGTCGCCGCCCCCAATCGCCGGCGTACCGTATAGTGTACTTAACTCTATTTCAGTGGACGAAAGTGATGTGCATGTGAGAGAGAAGATCCACATTTCGGCTTCCTCAGCACAATGTGACGTATCTTTGCGCAGCGATGGAGAGAGATGCGATAGGTCGATCTACTGATAGACCGACTGACTCTAATGCGCTAGGCAGTAATACCAAGAATAGAAGTTATGGGCACATTCGAGAAAAGCGCGCGGTACGGCGCTTAGGTTATACGGGACTTGCGGCGTTTACTGACCCGTTCAGCGTGCACAGCATGCTAGCTAAATCCATAGGACAACCTTCTCAAGGCCTCTTTTCTCTAATAAAGGATAGCGACGGCCGATGAAGTTTAGCGATGTACCGAGCTACTCCCTCTCCGCTTAACATCTTCGGGCCGAAAGCATACAAGCACGAGCGGACACAGTTTGAAGCGTGCGTGCGAGCGTGTCATGATCGGTCCAACCACTCCAGTTATATTCTATTACAAAGGTCGGATCTGCACCATTCCAATTTCATCTATAGAAAATCGCGTCACGTTCACTGAAATCCAGTACTGAGCACGTAATTGAGCACTCGAGAAAGTGATCGCGGAGTTTAGAGGAAACACAGAAGGAGTCACCTTGTCTCCGCTCATGGTTGAAAAAAAAAAATGGCAACTGTGCGAAGCGCGCACTTGTTTATTCCACCCATTCATAACATGCACGAACGGGCAGTTTTTCGGAGACTGTCCGTTTTAGGAGAAGAGTAGCATGATTCTTTATTTGGCTTTGCATCTGGCCATGCATCGCTTCCGAGTACAAACTTTAAAGCTTTTTATTCGCACCTGGAATCACAGCTGGAATCGCAGCCGAAATCGCAGCCGAAATCGCAGCTGAAATCGCAGCGGAAATCGCAGCGGAAATCGCAGCGGAAATCGCAGCGGAAATCGCTTCTCAAATAGCTCCTAGAATCGCACCCGGTTTCAGTGTCTTTGAACAGAACTATCTGCACGCAAAACCGATATGTTATAGATGCTCCAGAAACTTGTAGCCCGTCAGAGTATAGTTGAAGTTATAGACCAAAGAGACGGTGACGAGAAGAGGAACACCGAATTACTAGTTGAAGCAAGTATTAATCATCATTCGTATTTTGCACGACGAATTTCGCCCAGCTTTGAAAGCTGCTAGTATTTTTCTTTTTTCTTTTTTTTTTTCTTTTTTTTTTTTTGCTTCTGATTCGGAAACGACTAGATCAAGCGCGATCGAGCGATCGATATCAAGGAGACAGCTGCCGGCGGGGGTAACTCAAATATGAAAGCAATACCGCGATCGCGATGACGATCTACTCAGATCTGTGCAAGCAATGTTATCCTTAGCAATGCACTCACGACTGGAAGAAAGAAAAGAAACTCTTAGATCTTAGCTGATCCTTCACTGTCCTATTACTGGCGGAGCATCGGATAGGATCCTCGAGGGTTTAAGCATCAGCATTTGTGCGCTTCATGCTACGCTGTAGGTTTTAAGATTAGCCATGGGCATTCAAAGCGACGCTTCTCGATGAAACATTTGTGCTTCTATACTCTGCGCATTCGCAGCTTCTCTACAATGAGCTTGAATTTTCGAGCTGACATTTCAGTGGCAGATAGATTCGGCGAATTGGTTGTGTTGACCTCGATGTTCCTTGCTGGTACGGAGCTCAGTGATTTCGCCCACTCCATTTAAGAGAAGAAGGACAGTGATATAGGCTTATTTGATCAATCTCTCGAACAATGGGCTATGTCAAACAAACGAAATGAGAAAGAAAAACGCTTAGTGCATAACATCGGTGCTGCTGCCGAATACTAAATATACTTAAGCTGCTCGCACTATAGTAGTACACTTGTCGTCGACACGACTTAGAAAAAAAATCGTGAAGCATTCACTAAGCGTCTCTCTCGATGATCTCCTGAGCTGCACGTCAACGCCGGCGATTTCCCTTCGCGTCGTACCGCAGCGCAGGTGATGTCGCTGCTGTCGCACTTTATGGTGCACTTCGGAGTGCCTTGTCGCCGGCTATGCGAGCTGCTGCGTCGCCCTCCCTTCCCGTGACTAGAGGAAGCACTACGCGCTCGGATGTTATCGTGTCTTGTTGACTATTTCAACGTCGTTCCCGTTGTCGCTTACGGTTTTTTTTTTTTTTCAGGGATGCATTCATGCCTAATGTTGCTCCATTCCGCTCCGCCCTTCGCTCGCGTAAAAATCGCCTCCATACTCTCTAGCAACGAGGGAACCATTTTCATCTGCGTTCAGGAGCGAAGTGCTTGGGAAAACAGTTTCTCGCAGCTTCTCTCGCGGCTGCACATTCTTTTTCATGTGATTTGCCGCTGAAGGAAACAGATACAAAGGGGATAAGGAAGGTTGTGTTGTTTCGCCTCTATATTTTGTTTTTCTTGGTAACGAGGGTGATTGTTGGTGATTTCGAGCTTAGAGAGCTTTTTTCAGCCACACTTCTGATTAGCGTCAAATGATTATGGCGCATTGTCTCTCCCCTGCAAATAATTCACTCTGGCAAGTCAGATGATGCTCTCGATCGACGCAACAAACGACCAATGTAGCGCAAGCACTAACTCCGCCACCCACGGCGTCATCAAAAGCACCGAATCGCCCGACATTTTCCCCTCCCCTTTCTCACTCCACCTCCTTGCCTTCGTGTTCTGCCAATCGTCCAAGAAGCGACAAGCCATTGCAACACCAAGCTAACGCTATCTAGGTAAAGATCAGGCCGCTGTAGTTTGAATAGCTGACATTGACTGCTGTGTCGGCTGATGCCAATGAGGAGATGACACAGTTAGATTAGCACCGCAGACAATGGGCGCAGCAGAAGGCTAGAATATCTATAGTAAGACGCTCAGAACCGTCGAAGTTATCTGAACTGAAATACGATATTTGTAGCAAAGCAAGAGCAAGAGATACATACGCGTAATGCGTATTTTAAAACAATACGTAAATTTTAATTGCCGTGCATATCATTCTGCTCCAATAGACACTTCAAGGAAACTGAATCATTTGAACGCCAAGCTAAAAGTAGTAAAACAAACTGTTTTGTAGTCAAGTCAGCACCTAAGTTGGTGTGCCACAGCATGGAAGCATTTCTGTTTAACTAAGGCAGCATTCCTGTGTACGGCAGTCATGGAATCGCAGCTTGGACTTTCTTTTAAGTGCTTCAGTCGCGGTGTAATGGGAGGAGACATTCGTACCCTAGCGTGGAATGCACGATTGCGGGTCATTCTTCCTTCCGAGCTCCGCTTACCCATCCCTTGAGCGTTCCTTCTCGTGGCAGCATTGCGTAAGCATTGAATGACTAAGCTTTCAGAAAAACCACGCTTTTGGCCTTTTCAGCTATCCAGAAGTAGTTTTCCGGCTACGGCAGCCACTCGCATAGACAGTCTATCGCACTAAAGCATCCATCATAGATAGGCATCCTGCTATTAAAAAGGATTGTGAGTGTAACTTTACTGGCTTAGTAGAATCTACACTAAGCCGCCTGAGAGTAGATAATCGTACACTTATCCGAACACTCAACCCAGCAGGCTTTAAACAAGGTTGTGGTTTTGTCTGTTCAAGCTGTCGAGACTTCTTTCTATCCACACTCATCGTTTATTGTGATAAACGTAAAGTCGATGGTTTGTTATCGGAAAATGATGAGGAGAAGTTACGCTTGCTACGAATGGATTGCGCCCGACTCCACTGAAGTTTAGTTTTTCAAATTTGGCTCGGACAAGCTCGTTTAGTCCACTTAGTGACTTGTAAAGCATCTAAGTGGCGGTTGATAGGTGCACCGAAAAGCTTAGCACTATAGGGAAAGTAGAGACAGCCAATAGAGCGTAAAATTGAATGGAAGTCGACATTTTGAACCAGTGTAACGGTTTGATGTGTTTTTGTTTGTAGAGCTTAAACGCGTGCTATGCGACAGACTGTAGGTGGTGAAATCTAGGCCACATTTAACGGTTTACGAGACGTTCTTAAATGGACACAGCCGCTGGATTTAAACTTTGTACAGAAAGCGAGAAAGGCGAAGAAAATGCATATCGTGTCACCGCAGCACTGTTTAAAGTCGTGCGTGGGAGCAATCTTCAGTGAAAAGTAAAGCGAGTCTGTAATTTTAAGCCCAGTAGAAAGGAATAGTAATGTTGAAGCCACTACAATCTTCGTGCGCTGACAAGCAGCCGCCTCTATCAAGTGCGGCTCTGTCATTAAAGTAGAGCCAAGGGAGAAAAAGACATTACTTTTTATCCGTGTGGTTATTTCGAAGAATCGGTGTCATAAGTATAACGTACACGAAAAAGACGTGCGTTCATAATTCGGACAGTAACATTGTTCCAGCAACTCGGCTAAAGACGCCGGATGAATTCAGTTTTCTGTACTTCCATAAGTTATTCTCGACATGATTTTCGACACCTACCTTCGAGCAGCAGACATATCGACAGAAAAAGAGCATTCAGCATGTTTGGAAAGTCACCTCTACAATAGTGATTGTGTGAGTTGTGCATACTTAGCTTGCACTGGTCGTCTTCGTTCATGGGCATGAACCTACCAAAACCTGCTGCAGGTTGTAGACGAAGGTATCTGACTGCCTTATTTCACCCGGATTTAAGGGTAAAAAACAGCTAGAGTCGTTTCGGGTCTTGACTTGCGAAGACGCGCCGAGGCAAGTCGTTTGGTAAGCGAGTCGATGGAGCTCACTGTATGTAAGCTGACAAGTAGCACGCGCGTCCTACACGCGGTACAAAGATAGGCTGCACTGTAAGTAACTCTGAAATTACACGTAAAATGTAGCTCCACCTTTGAGCTGGGAGACGAACTAAATGCACGATGCCTGACACCGGACTTGTGTGTTCCCATGTCGGTCATTGAAATAACGTATGTCTGTTGCTTTCTGGTAGAAAATGGACATCCGGTTATGCTTGAGCGTTTGCGGGACATTTCGCGTGTAGAAAGTAAACAGATTAAACATAGATTAGATCAGCATAATAGGAGCGGGAAAACAGCTCAGCAGCAGAAATAAAGTAAGGGTCGTCGGGCAGCAGAATAAGTTGAGAAACAAAGAAACATTCATCCATCTGTCTGTGCACGTTTCACGGCGCTTAATAATATATTGAAAGAGAAATTTTTGGGAAGATTCCATGTCTGCAGGTGCTTCGGCTACTTGGCAATTTAATTGGTACTAAGATTACTATATATTGTTGTTGAGTAGCCGTTCTCCTGCTATGACTGATATACGTTAGAAGGTCTCGACTTGATGCCAGAAGACAATGACAGGCGGGCAGGGTTTAAAATTAGAAGAAATACGGTGCTTTCTTGGCACTGATGCCTCAGGTCGTTCAACTGAGCTCGTTGGAATAGTCGAAACTTGTCCAGCTTGTTCGAAAGCTCAATTAAAATTTATTTTGCTGTGTTACCACATCAATTGGGCGGTAAGTCTAGTCAGTCTTATTTCCGCTACCGCAAGTAGTCGAAGCAGGAGAGGTTTCTCCTCCAAAGTTACATTTGAAGTGAGGCAGTGTATTTTGTACCTATAAGATGAAAACGGGTAGCATGACCACTCAGATTTTGCTTTAGGCGTGCGTATTGGTTAATTTCATGTGCTATGGCTTCAGGTATGATTAAGAAAGCTAGGAGATTCTGTACACGCGGTAGAATGTGTTTTCTGTCGTTTTAATTCTCGAGTGTTTCTCCGGGGACTTGAGAGCATTAATGGCAATAACTTAAGAAATAAGGTATTGGCACACTGTGAAAAAACCATTGAGGTGGATGTTTCGTAGTTGAAAAAGTCCGACACATTTAGGTCCATAGAAAAGGTAGAAACAGACCATAGCACATCAAACGCACGGAGAAAAGTTGGCACTGCTAAGTGCCATTCTAATCCGCAAACGCCCATCTCTTTCATTTTTTTTTTATTTATTTTTCCCTTAAAGGCCCGAGGGCATTACATAAGGGGGATCCTTGTTAAGTTTAAGCTGCCATAACGGGTCTTCTTATGCAATGTGATGCGCACTAATGTAGGTAATAGATTCAGAATCGGTGTAAAGATTTAACGTTGAAGATATATTATTGTATATCACATATTTTAAGCGTATCGAAAAGAAAGACGGTGTTAAGATTAGAAACAACGCGTATTCTGCGAGAGGATGAGAGGGCCTCGAAGAAGTGTGTGCAATTCACTTGTGGAAGTGACGACAGTTTAGCAAGAGAAATCTCAAAAAACGCGCGTAATGCGACCCGAGAAGCTGCGAGTTCCGATAAGCGGTACATCATAGCATTCTGCTGAAATCGTCAGCTCTCCTGAGGTCCTCCTGTAGTTTTGATAGAACTTTCCTTCTCCGGTATAGGCGCAGTGTCGAGACATCACATCCTAACCTCTCGCACTTAACTTTGCGTCCTCAGCGCCCACCAGTCCCACAGCGGTGTAGCTCTTAAGGGTGCTCGCAATACATTTTTTGTGATATCAGCCTCCGTCGTCCACGTCGATGTGATCGGCGTTATTATTGTTCCTGTTTTGTTCACTTTCAGGCGTTTTCACAACCGTGCGCAGCTTTGTTCGAGCTGCGCGATATGACACCCTTGTCACCTTGCATAATAGTCGTTCGATGACGTAATAACGCAGTGCAGGGCTTATCCGCGATCATTCTTTACCCAATCGCTTCACCCTTATCTTGCTTCGTGCGGTAAAAAGGCGTGCCATCTCTGTTGGGCACGATCTTCGGCGCCCTCCAACGGCGTACGCGCGCACATTCACAACAAACACACTTTCATGACCTGTGAACAAAGCTCATCGCGTTAGTGTCACGTGGTGCCGACTACAGGATTGCACTCGCCTCCGAATCTCTGTTCGTTAGCGATGACGCACTTGTGCTAGACGACAACCTCTGCTTTTTGACTTGTACATAAAAGAAAAAAAAAAAAACACTGGCTTCATTCGACGGCAATGCTGCTTATGTTAATGCTCACTTCTTTGTACATATTATACATATTATAAATATGTACTACAAACATTATTTCTACTTCGCAGTAAATTTACTCATCACCACTCTCGTGCGTTCTTCATTTCTGCCGTGCGTGTGGCACGTTCTTTGGGTTTGCCTGGCTCGCTGGAGCAAAGTGTCGGCATCCTGTAAACGGGTCTGATCTTTCAGGTTGTAGCCATACTGACTGTTTCTTTTCTCTTTGTTGTGCGGTGAATGAGTACAGCGACCGTGATTGTATTTGTTTTGTTTTGATTTCTCGTAAGAACATGGGCTTTGGTGTTGAAGTTTTGTTTTCACCATTGCGTCTCAGGAAACCAAAGAAAACCTTTGTGTCCAAACATCTGCAATAGTTATGGTTCGCGTATTAAAGTCTTCAGCGCTGATGTTCTGCTGGTTGCTGAGTGTCTCATAGCAACAGCATGCGGATGATTTCCATATATTTTCAGATCAATCGCAAATAGAAAGGTCTCTGAAAGCAGTCCAGAACAGCACACCACCCTCCTCTCTCCCTGAAGAAAAAAAAAAAAAGCCCAGAAAAATGTCTTTGTGTCTGATCTGTTTGATGTGCTAACGCTTCACCAGCTGACGCGAGTAAAACCAGGTGCTCGTAAAATCTGGCGAGCTGCTGTTAAGTAGATATAAGGAGTGCAACAGGGCCTGACTAGGCAGCACGCTGTCGAATTTTCATGTGAGACCTCTTAAACACATGTGCTGGCTGAAATGCTGCCGGCAGCTGGAGTTATGACGGTGTAGATTTACCTGCAATGCGTCACTTTGTGAGCCAAAATCGGCGAAATCTAAGAAAATATTTCCCAGAGTCACCATTTGTAGACATTTCTTGAAATCTCCCTTTTCTTGCACAGCGAGTGAGCAGTCATTTGCGGCTGACATTACACTCTAGACTGAAGACACGTTTTTATCCTTTCTTTTAGGTCACGATATCATGTTGTGTAAATGATGGAGCTTAGTTTTCCCTAAAGAAAGCATGCAAGGACTCATTATTATGCCCCAGCGTGAAGACTGCGCCAATTTATGCGTGTTTATGATGTCCTTACCTGATCCGTGGCATGAAGTTTCGCCACGATTCCCGATTTGTTTGAACTTGGTTATCTTTTCTTTTTTTGTTTGTGGCCAAGAATAAGGCGCACGTACAGAAAATACAAGGGCGAAAGTCCCGTTGTAAAGTGAGCGAGCCCAGAAGGTCCGAGGTTGTACTTAAATGTGCGCCGAGCTCACGCACAGGTCAGAGCAAAGGCGCGGCTAAGCTAACATGCAGAGGAAAATCCTCTTCTTCATGTATTATCAAAAAAAATTGCGATGGAGCAGCTACAGATGAAGGTCACGATAATTTGTCAGTCGTCATTTCTTTGCGGACGTCTGGATTTGTAATGACGTGCCTTCTAGGGGAACAAAGTCCCTGTCATGTTTGTTGTTCTGTGCACCCTCCTATCTTTTCCTGTTGTTTAAGCCAGTGCCACTATTTGCTCACGCGTTGAAAGTTAGATTCGTAAAATGTCTAAAGAAGCAAGGTGGCTTCTCAGAACGCAACGCTCGTTGTGAGGAAGTTTCGTAGTCCGCAATAACTTATTTTATCCTACATTGAGCATGTACATAAATGACAAAAAGGGAGAGAGGGAGGGGGACTTTGTAGGTGTCCCATCTGATGAACTGAATGCTTTACTTTCAAAACAGTTCACTGGTTTCCTGTTCCTCTCCGTTTTTCTATAATAAGAGGGTGATTTTATAGCACTGACAGACTTGCACGAGAGATTGTATTTGCTGACTGTTTCACACCACACGAGAGATACTGCGCAGACCCCCAGTCATGACATCGTTCTAGTGTTATTTATCCGTGGGAAATCGAGACGGAAACGTATGAACGGGAGAGACAGGGTGCTCTCACCCGCTTTGTTGCCTTTCGCCGATAGCGTTCAATAAATGAACTATGCAAGGCGCTTTCTGGCATTCAGAGATTTTCTTTTTTTCGTCCATGCCTTAAAGTTCATGAAATCGTAAGTAAGAACGTCGATTGCACCTGTCCACCTTTTTCAGTGGTTCCTGGAAATGCGCTTAGCATTTTTCCTGGACTTGCACCTATTAAGTCCTTGATACGCTCGACCAATGGACGTCGTTCGACTTTTTTTTTTTTTTTCAGCGTGACACTATAGGAGGCACATTTGTTTCAGCTCCCTGAGCATATAAAATTCAGCCCAGAGAGAACCCCTTATGAAGCTTTGCGTTTAGAGCGGAAGCTGTTGTAAGGAGCTCGTCGGCCATTGCATTCGGTAAGCAGTCTCCCAAGCCTTATATCCAAGGCAGCCTCGTGCAGCGTTCCTGTCGAGATGATGAGCGCTCCTTCGTCTCTGCGGCTCAGAGTCGAGGTCGCGCGTGGCTGTGATTTCACGGTCGGTTGAACCTCAGCGATGGTCGTGATGGTACAGCAATAAAGAACACATGCTTAAGGCGACCGCACCTCACACGCCTCTGAAATTATTTCGCCTTCTTTCCTGCTCAAAGCAAAAGTTGTGCGGGGCATGCATATATTGGTCGGCATAAAAATGCCTCACATGCCTACCCTAAATGGAGACGCGGCAGATGACTTAGTTAATGATAAGGTGGGACACTTGAGATATGCGTGGTTAGAAAGTTAGGAATATTTCTTAAATTGGCATTTTGGTTTAAGAGTGCACTTTTTCGATAATGCTGGATGTCAGTCAGATTAGAGTTAAGACACAATAACTAGCGAATTAAATAGTTCTAGATTGTTACCTTTGTAACCATTACTGTTAAGCGTACTCGTTTCCAGCGAGATTTGTAGCTCCTCAGAAGTAGTTACGATATCACATTATATATTTGAAAATGGCATTCTCTAGTCGCTGCAGGGAAATGAACTTTGGGTGCACACAAGTGTAGAACCGAAACAGCGCAAACAAATAGAGCAGCTGCCACGCATCTAAGCGTGCGTCACAAAGCGGCGCTTGCGTTGTGTGACCTTTTTGCAGCGTTTTGATGGCAACGAGGAGTGGCCAGAGAGCTGGTGACAGGCACACCGCTGTGTAGATGCGTGCTCGCAGGTCGTTCTGTGATTGCGCGGTTTCCGTTTAAACCTTGCGTGGCCTCAAAGGTCTGTGCTCTGTAACACTGCAGGAATATGATTTTCTGAAATCTAAGAATGAATGTGGATATTATGTAATAACAGTTGGCTACAAACTCTTATATAAATGAGGAGTCTAACTGTCATAGTGTCATGACACGTATTCTTGGGCGATTTGGCTTGACATTATTCGAAAAAGGCGACAAGAGTTATCAACAAACACAGATGACACGAGACGCACACGTAGGCTTTCCGTCTGTGTTTTGTGTTTTTTGCTTCTGACATTTACTGGTAATTTTGAAACTTTCTTTTAACTGACAAGTTTTAGCTGTATTTTACCTTACACCACCGCTCCAAGTCATAGGGTGAAGTAAGCGCTCTCATAACTTAATATAAGACCAGGCTAAGTTAAGCTCACGTGTTAGCTTAATATAAATTTAGAGAGAGAAGACGCCCCACCGGGAAGTCCGTACCTGTGAGAAGCCAAAACGGGCCTGTGAGACTGCACAGCAGACCCGACCGGTGATGCTCTTGATACAATCGCAGGTGGACGGCGTACCGATCGAGCCCCCAAAGGGGATCGTAGACGGTCATCCTTCACGGAATTTTCTTACTAGCTAGCAATTCAAACAACGGGAAAAGCTTGCGCATAGCATTCGTTTAAATAATGAGCTCATTTCGAAGCAAGCAGGGGCAAAACAGGTTTCGGTAAGTTACCTCCACAATTAGTCCAAGTCGTTTATTCGTATTTGAGTAATTCACGTAAAACAATAGCAACGACTGCAGCTTTACAGTCCGATGGCGCTCCGGAACCAGTTGCATTGGCGGCACTTCATTTGGGCACCGCTAAACGTAAGTATATACAGCTCTCACAGTCAAAGAATTTTTTTTTTTTTCTAATTCTCCGCACTCTTATAAGTAAGACACCTTTTTTTTTTAGAATTATTGTGGACGACACAGCTCCATTCTTTTATTTCAATGCTCAACATGCTACACAAAGGCCTCACCGTAAAAATTAGATCAGATCAGATAAGATACGCGCCGATACGTCACAGCGTTTTATAAAAGCCGAGCGCACTGGCGTCACGCAGCTCATTAGCATTGGCAGATTAGCAGAAATGATGCGGAAAGCTAAACTGTTGGGCATCGCAGTCAACCCATACATCGTGTCAAGATGAAAGCCACTGCAGGAGCCTTGGACTAGGAAGGAACCGTAAGCCGGAGAGGAGGGAAACACTGTCAAACCACGTTCACTACGCTGCCCACTGTTGCCAGTCCCGAGTGGGCTGTGCATTCGCATGCTTTATGCATAGAAAAGCGGCCTTACTTCTCGGCGTTTTGCAGTTTAAGAGGCTTCAATCCCTCTTTTAGTGCCTTTTTTGGTGGTAACGTCCTTGGCATAGCAATGCACAGTCGTGGACTGCACAACTAATTAAAGAAATTTAATACTGATTGCCGAGATCGTATGCTGGAAGCATACAACGAAAGTCTGAGTGCGGCCTATATGTCTTGCTCACCACTTTCTAGTAGATACGGATTTAAATCACCTGTGAACGTATTATGTAAAACAGACAGACTTCGTACCAATGACGGACTCTCGAATATGAAGTTTCACTCCTCCACCGCCGTAAACACAGCATGCCGTACGGCCATGCCTCCCGCAAGCCCCGCACCAACGACAAGGTGGATCCCTTGCGCCAGCTTCATAAAACCGTGCTAAAATTTTTATCTGCTTAAATATTAAGCCGACTGCCAAAACAAGTCTTCCTTGAGAACGCTGACCCTTACGCTTTTTTGGTGGGAGTGATAACTGCAATACAAGCAATTTTCTGCTCAAAGCTAGCTGCCGCCGGTGCAGCAGGGCTTATCGTGGCTCCGCTGTACTGAGTCGTCGCCGAAATTGAGCATATCTTTCATTTATTACATGAGTTCGTGGAGCTCCGCAGCCCATTTTAGTGTTTCAAACTGCGCGCTCTTTTTCCTATTTGTATTGTGTTTGCCCGGGCGACGCGTGTGCGCATGAGCGAGCAGCCAATCTTGGGGGCGGCATGTTAGCGGCGAAAAGACGAAGGTAGATAATCGCGTCGGAAGCAAGGCTCGGAGCGTTTTTGCCCGGCAGGAGGCCAGCGCGGGACGGCCAGCGGGCTTCACAGGCCAGCGGGATGTGCACGAACGACGGAAAGAAGACCTGCGAGACGAAGATGGAAGCAGTGCCTGTAGAAATGACCTAGGCGTATTTTCGTGAGTTTCTGCCACGCGAGGAGCAATGTTTCTTGTGCTGCCGCTAGTGCTCTGGCCGTATCGCTCGCCCTGTTCGCGCTGCGTTTTGTTTTGCCGCGGTAAAGCCCTGGTCCTCGTTAGGTTTTATCCTTGGTAGTCTATTGTTGTGCGCGTCGATAGCATGTCTCTAGCGCAGTGGCATTTCGTTTGCTTGCTGTTTCTCTTTTTTTAATGTTTTTGCGCTTATCCGGAAATAAACAGGTGTTCTTAAGGGACTGGATTAATTTGTCACTAGTCGGGCGAGACCATGGCTCGCGGACTCCTTTTCTGAAGGCGGGGCCTTCAAGTTAATGGGATTCATAGTAAGGTACTTCCATCACAGATTTGCTCTAGTGCTGAGCAAATGCAAAGCGCTGTCCGATGTGCCTTCGATGCGAAAACATTTAGGCCTAGCGACGACTACGATAGTACCCGGCGAGACCGCCGTCGTGACAGCGGGCAGAAGCGTCGCATTATAGTAAACTCGCGGCACCCGCTGCTCTAAGTGTTGGGAACTTTTCTGCTTTAATGTTGCAGCTGAGGCCGCGCGTTTTTCGACGTTCAGCTCAACAACAGGCCACGCAAACGGTGCTGAAACGGTACGGAGCTGGCGCTGTTGCCACGCCATCGGACGTACTTGAAGACTAATGAAAACACCGTCGAAACTAATATAGCATAATTTAGAGGTATTCAGCGTAAAACGCAAGTTGTTGAAGTGGGCCAACTCGATAGTACGATTTTCGCACTCCGGAGCACTCGCCCCACCGACGTCAACATTCGCCAAGCTTGGTTCGCGACAGCAGCGTAACCGTGCTGAACGCTACCCGCATATAGCAAGCCTCAAATCCTCTAATTCGATATGAAGGCAGCGCACTATCGAATAGGCACTGTCGATAAAAAAATACAAGACATGCAACGGGTCGCATTTCATGGTAAATTAGTGCGGCGAAATGGAAAGCCTATCTCGTAGTAAATCCCGCTTTTGGTAGCTACCCTCATGGCTATTTCGCTGTGCGTTTGTGACTCAATTATGATTAGAATTGTGAAATATAACTGAAAACAGATAAATTCACTGTGATACTTATCACTAGGGAAAGTGGCCTGCGGAAGCGGAGCGCGATCCCTCGCAGTCTCCCTTCCACCATGCAAAACGGATGGTAACGGTTTGCTGGCGCGCCCAAGCAGAACACAAACTGGCACCACGATGCCGAACAGCATCGTGCAGTAGCCGTTGTACGCTGTCGCTACCACAGCACCAACGGCGCACGCACAGCCCAAGACAGCGTCGAGTGGATTAGGTGCGGATCAAGGAGGCTTTTTATAACCTTCTTGGTGCGGACATTCCCTGTTTGGCTCGTATGTAGCGTCACCATAAAATGAAGATTGTGGCGTCCATGCATCTAAACTAAAGTCTTCTCAGTTACCATCATGACAATCGTTTTCACCATCCTGTTGCTATGGGCGGCACATCGATGAACCCAATTAACAAAGAACAGATGATGTCCAATGACCGTGAGATGAATTCAATTAATCCCAGCAGGCCTAGCTCGAGCGCCACTGCCAGCTTCTCTTCGTCCATAATATTTCCCGACGCTCCCGAGTGATCGTCCCGATCGTGATTAATGAAGTTTTTCGATGTCGATGAGATTCATAGCATGATGATGGGCGTGACTGGATGGCTGAAGAAGAACAAAAAGTACACAACGACTAGCCGCCACGTTGATTCTTGGATGAAGCCTGGCCCAAGACGCCTTCGCGCCTCAGGTCACCCAAATCCGATGGCCGAGGCCCAGGCACACACCGCATGGCATGGGCGGGCGAATGTCCTCTTTGTGGTCTTTGGTCGGTGGGGTCTTCTGGTCAGTGAGATATCGCGAGTGACTAGACGCCGATGTTGTGCCGCTCGTCCCGCACTTCTGATAAGCTGCGCACGGCACGCTAGCAGTGATCTATAAGAACACGATGTTCTGGAAAACAAACGACCTTTTTCTGTTGGACCTTCGTCCTTGCTCGTCGTTGTTATCACAGTCAGCGTCTCGGCAGTGGGGTCATCAGGACAGTCGAGTATCTCGCAGTGCCCTGTGGTCGTGCGGGCGGCTTCTCGGGTCGGTGGGATCATTTGGCCTCTCCTTCATCGTGTCTTGTGGTCGGGGCGGGAGACGAGGCGGAGGAACGGCAAGGCCTCGTTGGGTCGGGCAGGCTGGGAATCAGCCATGCGATACTTCCTAACCTTCTGCCAAAGGCGCAAGAAGACTCAGGGCGCCGAAGCTCCGGGCCAGGCCGAGTAGTGATGATGACATACCCAGCACCTCCAACCAAAGGCTACAGGGCGGCAAGCCGATGAACACAAAGAACAGAGAGAGGATGTCCGATGACCGTGAGATGAATTTAATGAATTGCAGCGGGCCTACGCCACTGCCTGCTTCTTCCTCTGTCCATAACAATATGATCGGAAGTATAGGAAATGTAAGACGGAAGTTTTCCAGACTCCATTGGCCGAGCCCAGATCGTCCATGAAGAGTCGTCGGCTTAACGAGCGCTAACGGATGGACAGCAGCAGGGACAGTTTTTCACAAATATTTAACAGCTATGCTGTTTAAGCCGGAGGTTGTTCCGGGGATTGTGCGCAGCGCACGCTTATTTTCACAGTAATGACGTCATCCACGAACGTCTGACGCCCCCTACCGTAGCTGACGCCAGCACATACAACCACAAATACCCTCAGAGGCGCGACGTAACCACGTGGTATAATAAAATGAGCTGCGCTCCGGCGCCCAACGACAGAGCGACCGTGTCTCCGACGAAGATAGATGGGGCCGGAGAAACAATGTCACTCCCGAAGGGGAGGAAGAACGGCGTGAAAGCAGACGTGCCGCTGCTCGAAAACAGATTCGACGACTTCGTTCCAATCCCGGATATCATGGTGTTTAGCATGCGTCGAAATGTAACGGGTTGAAACCATTCCCTAGTGCAGACGGCGATGAATGGATGATGGTAGAGAAATAAATACTTGACTTACTCATGTCTGAATTTTCGTTGATATTGTATGTTTGTGTGCGTGGGTGTGCTCAGCGGGGTGGGGGGGGGGGGGGGGGAGGGGGTACCCTACTTTCTACCCTTCTGTAACGCATCACGCGTTACAGGAGGGTAGAAAGAATGCCGAGCCCATGCCTTGGCAAAACAACTATCCAAAGTCCTGGTAGTCTAAGTGTACATTGGGGCCAATGCCAAAACAAGTAGATTCAAGATAGCTCCGGTCGACAACGACAGGAGGCCAGTTCTCCTACCTCTTCTGGTTACTGCGGATGCAAGATCCCTGTCCATAGCCATGGTCATCAAGGCTCAATATCAATGGGCGAAATCAAACGCACTGACGGACTCCCAACAGGCCTGCAGACTACCTTGCTGGAAAACTTCATAGAAAAATGAGCACACTATTAAATACTATCCTATTCGCGCAGTATACCATGTACAATTGGACACGAAGCCCTTGAGGGAAACCAGGTGGCGAATTATCTATTGCTAGCTATCATGAAACTGGCAGATCCCCATCCCTACTCCGCACCCCTCATTAACCCGTATGATCAGAGCCTAAACCTCCTTCGGCCAGAAGGAAGCCGTTTTTCGCCTCCACACTATCAACTATCCTCCTCGGACGCTAATAGACTGGGGGAGAATAAAATACACCTCATAATTGTCACATTTTAAACAAGATTAGTCTCAACATAATGAAGTCATTGTCCTTGTTGCGGAGCAAGCCCACGCTCTACTATACACCTTGCGAATTCCCGGACAAATCAGAAAAAAAGGGGTAACAGTGCCACACTTGACACATGAGCAGTTGGAGGCGGCCCTGACCATGCGAACCCTTCGGCCAGCAAGCCTGGATCATGCAGCTAGTCCGCAAGACAACTGCCGCCAGCGGATCCCTGGATTAAGCGCACCGACCATCTAGCTTCTGCAAAATATGTTAAATACATTTTTCTCTCTCTCTTTCTTAAACTCAAAGTCACTGGTTGATAAACCATACCGCGGATATAACTGCTACTGCAGGCTACACGCCTCCCGGATCAAAAGCTTAAGTGTAACTTACACACGAAGAAAAATCACGTGCAGTAGGCAAATGTTATAAATCAATACCAAAATTAGACAACAATTTGGCACATCATACAATATTTCGTGAGATATATGCTTTACTTTCATCGTTTACGGGCTTCGGTGAAATTATGGGAACCATTCATAACAGCGCCGATTGTGTCATTCGTATTGAGCACCCAGCGAAACATGGCATCGATATGAAGACTCGATATCACAAGTAATTTAGAGTTCACAACATCACCTGATTGTCGCGACTGGTAAGAACGCCTGCAAAAAGTGAGCAATGGAAGAACATTTCTCGTTTTGTGCGTGGTAGCTATAATTGAAATATGACTTCGTAAATATGAGGCTATTGAAGCGAGCACTACCCTAATCACTACGCAAGCACTGATGTGAGTATTCAATCAAACATTCCCTATGGGTCTTCTTTTCTCGTAACCGTTGAGTCCGGCCCAAAGGGCCACAACATCCCAGATGCCTCGCGTGTGGATACGTCCAGATAGAGCTTCACTTCTCCTTCCTCGTTGACGCTAGCGTGGTCCTGGCCGAAGTCTTCTGGTCGCAGAGGTGAAGAAATTTCAGACGTTGGGCTAAAGTCGTCCTGTGATCGAAGGTTTTCAAGTCGTCTGTTTAGCTGATCGACAGGTGTGGAGACGTTGCCTGGAGATTCATATGAAGAGATGCGTTGGGATTTCTCTATTGGCTTTGCGACGCTTTGCTGCCCTCTTGGCGCTGAAGGAAATTCGCTTGTTGTCGATTCGCGTTTCGAAGACTTGCCTGACTTACTCTTGTGATTCTGCCTTTCTGCCTTCTTTTCTGGCGGCGTCTCATCCTTGACAGTCGAATCAAGAGGTGCAGGTCCAAAAACTTTCGGCTCGAAAGACTCTCTGCGAACTGCAACGGATTCGCACATGTAGGAAGGCGGTGACAATGGTAAGTCTTCAATCAGTACCAATGACATAGACGACACCTTTCGAGGTCCCTTCGTTTTGTTTTCATACTCCTCGGCGTCCGGACTTGGCACGTAAGAGCCCTCAGAAGTACAATATTCACTGCTTTCTTGAAAATTATCTGGGCCCGGAGACGGCCATTTCTGGAACGGCATGTCTCTCAGGCCTCTATTTTCCCAAATGATCGAGGAGTGTGCCGATTCTTCAAATCCGTGTCCCGTCCCGTTCCTCTTCGGCTCGGTTTTCGCGGCCTGTTCTCTCTTTTTTACTTGGCACCCTACCGCCGATGGCACTTCAGCAGACTCGGAGCCGAAAAGCTCGGGAGATGGACATTTCGAAGGTAATCCGCTGAAAGGGCCTCCCCAAATTTGACGCTGAACCGGGCGTTCTTTTGCTGTCACTGTGTCGACACTTGGCAGCCAAGATTGTTGTTGGGCACCAGGCTCATCTCGTCGTCTTTCATCCCTTAGAACGGTGGCCGAAGAGAAACCTGGTTGAACTAAGGCGTATTGCTCAACTTCCCCTTTCTTCAACTCAGAGACGTTTTGCTTAGTATGGTCAACAGTTGGGGAGAGGGAAGTCTGTTGGCGTGGTAAATCTAATGATTCGTCGTTCGGAGCAGGTACCAGACTTGGTGACTGGCCCCCACAGCGCTTCTGAGACGATGGCTTCAAGAACGGTGGCTCAGTGAGGGACGCTTCTCTAATCGGGAAACAAGTATCTTCCGTTGACTCCTTTCCACGCACGGAATGCGCTTCTGGTGGTTCAGACATGTTGGTTGGGTCAGTTGTCTTGCATGAAGAAGGGGACGCATGCTGGGGCGTGCTTGCCTGAAATGGCGCTGAGGCAAGCATTTCCCTTTGCCAAGCTTTCTCGTCATGAAACACGGCGTCCAAGTGTGTCACATTCACCCTTACGGGAATATCTGACTTACTCCGTGTACAAGAACTCTCCAGCAACGATGCATCCTGTAGAGGCTTGTCGTGTAAAGAAGGTTTCTTATGATCATCTACATTTTCCAAGTATTGAGACGGGGAAGTATGCAATGCCGTTTTCTTTAATCTTCGCTTTCGCTGTTTCTTTGTGCTGGCCGACACGCTTGCTGTGGCGTTCGTCAACTCAGCGCTCCTGTTAGTATCAGCAGAACATAGTTTGTTGCGTAGGTTAGTCAAGGAGGATTCACTGCTGTCCGTCCTGTCTTCGTGCATTTCTTTGCCATTTTTGTTTGTATATTCTTGATGGCTGATCTCTTTAACGTCCGCAATGTAATCAGCGTGCGACAGGTGATGCTTCTTTCTTTTTTGATGTTTCATTTTATGTGACTTCCCAGGTGCGTCGTCGTTTCCAGCATTCTCATTACAGTGCGATGTGCGAGTGGTCCTTCCGCGTGTCTTATGTGACGATAGTTGAGAGCCGCTCTCATTGTTTGCCTTGGCTGTCTGGGGTATCATGTTTTGTCCCGGTACGCTTGAAGGAAAGTTCCCAAGGGGTGACGTAGAGTCAGGCGCAGAGGCTTCCTTGCCACATAAGAAATCCGCAGACTGGCTGTAATGCATCTTGTCTGTGGCTGTTGTGCCTATTTGGGGCCGTTCAGATTCATATGTACCTGGCAGACAAGCTTTTCCAAGCGCCTTTTGTGAAGATGTTTGAGAGGAGGATTCGGTTGCTGCTTGTGCCGCCTGTATCGTGACTAGTGGCTCTGGCATGGTGGAGAGCAATGTGCCAAAAGCTGCCGTCGTCCTAGATAGGGAAGAGTACTTGTGATGCATGGAGCTTGCAGTCGAAGTCAAAGGCATCGCGTTAGCGGATTCTGTGCCTGTAACAGGTCGTTCTTTTTTAGACGCATCTGGCATAGTGCTTTTTTCCGTCGCCTTTTGCGAAGGTTGCTGAGAGGAAGACTTGGTAATCGAATGGGATGGCTGCAGCGTGGCGATGGGCACTGACACGCTTGAGGGCAAGGTCGCACAGACTGGCGTCGTTCGTGCTGTCGAAGATTTTTTGCTGCATTCAGAGTCCGCGTTCGATCCCGAAGTAGTGTCCGCGATGTCCTCTTCACTCGTCACGGGACAGCCTGTTTTAGGTCTGCTGGGCACGTTAGACTTACGGCGTGGCGATGAGGACTTCGATGCTTTCATGGCGTCTGGCTTGTTTAAACATTCGTATTCTTCTTCTTCTTCCATATCTGCATGGCCCGCAGCTCATATGATCCAGCGTCGAATGAAAAAAATAATAATCCAGTTCTACCCGCGTCGTACTGGTCTTGTTCTTATAAGAGAGATCATAAACGGCGGCAGGTATTAAACATGTTCTTTCTCAGTAAACTACCCGAGGGCCTTATTAATGCTTAAGGAATACAGTTTATAATTACAGTTATGGAAGTATAAAAACGACGCGTCTGGCTTGTGGCATCATTGAAAAAGAAGACAAAGACCAGTTGATTATGTAGCTATCCCTTATCTCTTTCCATCGAGAGGAGGGGCTATGCATACTAGCCGTTTACGTTAAAGTGCAGAACAAAGAAAAAAACCACCGGCATGGAGAGGGTGTGTGTGTCACTCAGGTCTCCTTCAGTTAGTGTGACTGTGAATTCCGTTCAATTCTGGTGTGTATCATGCTGTGTTTCCGGCCACGTTGCCAAGTGAGGTACCACCACTGGCGGAGTTGTGCTCTAGCTGTATTCTTAATTTATATTGATGATATTCCCACTTACACCTCTTTCAATGTCCACTTATTCACATATGACTGCGCGATCTATCGGCCTATTAAAATAACTGATGTTAATGCACTGCAGTCTGATCTTGATAATATCTAAACCTGGTGCAAAAAGTGGCTCACGGCTTTAAACACTAAGCCCCGCCGGGTGGTGCAGTGGTAAGGCACCCGACTACTGTGCTGGAGTACCCGGGTTTGAACCCGACCTCGGCGGCTGCGTTTCGATGGAGGCGAAACGAAGAGGTGATTGATTGATTTATAGGAAGGGAGAGGCGCGGTAACTGTCTCACTTGTTTTCTGTGGACACCTCAATAGCGCCGTAAGGGAAGAGAGGAAGGTGGGAGTGAAAGTGGAAAGAGAGAAAGAGGAGCCGTAGTGGAGGGCTACGGTAAATTCCGACCACCTGGGGATCTTTAACGTGCGCTGACATCGCACAGCACACGGACGCCTCTTCGTTTCGCCTCCATCGTCTGTGTGCTGTGCGATGTCAGCGCATGAAGATCCCCAGGTAGTCGAAATTGCTCCGTAGCCCTCCACTACGGCTCCATTTTTCACTCCCACCTTCTCCCTTCCCTTACGGCGTGGTTGAGGTGTCCACAGAAAACAAGTGAGACAGTTACCGCGCCTTTCTCTTTCTATAAATCAATCAGTTTTTTTTTTTTTTTAACGAGGCAGCTAAGGTGGCTCAGCTACAGAGCCCGTAGCAGGCCCGCGTCCATTTTCTTTTCCTTCTTCCTACAGCCACATATATAATTGGTTCACAGGAAGAGAAAGGCGCAGTGTCTGTCACACTTGCTCTGTGGACACCTGAACCGCGCTGTAAGGGAAGGGAGGAAGGTGGGAGAGAAAGTGGATAGAGAGAAACAGGAGCCGTAGTGGAGGGCTACGGGGTAATTTGGACCACCTGGGGATCTTTAACGTGCGCTGACATCGCACAGCACACGGATGCCACTTCGTTTCGCCTCCATCAAAACGCAGCCGCCGTGGCCGGGTTCGAACCCGGGAACTCCGGCACAGTATTCGGGCGACTTATCACTGCACCACCACGGCGGGGCTTCCTACAGCCATAACAGCGCACCGCAAGGTAACATAAGAGAAAGTGTTAAACCGGACGAGTCAACGATAAGCAAGCCGGACGAGCAACCCAAACGCACTACGGAGAAATAAGTGCCCTCTGCTAATGCGGTCTTTGCAAATCAGACATGGTCTAACAGAGCAAAAACGACAGACGCAGGACCCACTGCTCTGGGGTCACTTGTATGTTTCAGGTAAGCGAGCGCACCGCAAATTTCGGCAGTGTTTCCGTGTCCCATTATAAACCAGACAACCATAGGTAAGGAACCAGTTCTGACAGCAGCCATACCATACGCCGTCGGGGCGGTCTACCACTCGTGGCCCCACGATTGGCGGTAGCGCACTAGCGACATATTTTGTCCCCGAACCAAACTTCAGTGTGGGTTTCTCTGATGGCATAGCACGTCACATTATGCGAAAGGACGGCGGACTTAGGAATTGACAAAGCTGTCCGAATTTCACTGAGTGTCCTAAGGGTTGCAAGTCTGACTCGGGCTCCAATGGTCACATACTACCTTCCCATCTGAAAGCTGCTGAGTTGAGAGCTCGACACTAGAGTAGCATAGCAACCTATATCACACCTGCAATCCATGTGACCTGCTTACTCCGACATGCTGCAGGCATGCTCGTAATATGGATCATAACAACCGCCGCCACCGCCCTCCTCCTCCGTTTCGTACCTATTTCCACCTTCACCTTTTCCGCGACTGACAACCTTACTCTGCAGGTGCCACAGCAATATCATTCGCAATGCTCGAAACAATGCTTGCAGTAGAGTGGCACACAGGGCACCCTATCCCAGGTGCTCCGCTTGTGCTCCGCTTGTGCTCCGGGTGGCCATGGCTGGTTGCAAGAGACCGAGCAGAATGTCGCGCCCCACAGGCAGACCTGTTACAAATGTGGTACCTTGGGCCGCCCTATAGCTGCTCACTACTTACGTCGGCGACGGCGCTCAAGCAAGGAACGTGGTCGCCTCTTAAGTAGTGCGCTCTAAAACGTGGAAACCACCAGGAAGCTAAAAACAAAATGAGCCATGGGCGATCCAAATGTGGAAGGTTTGGCCAAAAATTCATTAAAAGCAGGCAGTCAATACGTCATAACAAAGATGGAGTCAACTTGTCGTAGCAAAAGCAGTCAGAAAGAAAGCTAAAACAAGAAACATCCAAACAAAGAAACGCCAAGTTAGAAAGCACCAGCAGCAAGAGCCTAGTCATGTAAGTGCGCAGAACAGAATTAAGTTTGGAAAAAAGGGCTAAGGAAACAATAGAGCAAACCCTGCGGAAGATAGGCGCTAACCCTCAAGAAGTGAGATGTACTAAACCGGTGCTTCCGTGCAAAAAGACAATTTCTTTCGCCGCCCCTGGAGATGAGCGAAGCTTCAGTCTCCTCCATCTGACCTTTGTCTTTCGCTCTGGCTATTATCTGATTCATCGAATAAAGTCTCACACTGGAAATATGACTCGTCTGTGCTTCTTACTTTCATATACACACCGAACTGCAGTTCCACATCTTGATTGCACAGCATACTTTTTGCCCCACGTTTCACACTAATTATTCTTCTATTACATATGCTGCATATGATCGACAGCTTGCACGATGCAGATAACTGTGTATTCAGCTTACAGCTCTTGGTTACTTTCTTCAGGTCGTGCAAAAAATTGTGCTGGTGTAGATAACGGACACGTTTTATATTTTGTTATTTTGTTGTGGCAGTCGCGCTGTTATTTTTTTTTTCTTTTTTTTTTTAGTTTTTGCTGATTCCTATTATGCACTGGAGATCACAGTTGTTAGATAGACTGCACCCCTAAAATGCCTCACCTGTGTTTAAAAGCTGTCATTGGTGCAATGGTCACAGCTTATTGAAAAGGCCGCTTGAAGACTATGGCAAACTAACACTCGTTTCGTGAGGTTTGAATGAGAGTTATTTTATGAAAGGGGGAATCCGAGAGAGTGTGTTGAACACCTACAGATGCGACAATAAAAAAAAAATCGATTCATAAATCCAGGAACTGGATGTCGCTGCTCTGCGGGGCTTCCCGAGTTAGCGTAAGACCACCAGGTTTTGCGTTGAAAATGGTACAATTACTGGCGTGTCCGTTGAGACTTCCACAGCAATAAGAGAGATTTAGCTTGCGGAGATGCACTGACGTAGACGTATACCGGTTTGCCGAGCCCCTCCTGCGCACGCGCATTAGCAGGGGTGAGTGCAATCGCGGCCACTGCGCCTGAGTGGGAGGGGTATGGTAAACCAGAATGCGTCTAAGTCGCACGTCTCCGCCAAGCTCAATCTCTATTAAGGAAGCCGTGCCGGATCACGTTCACTACGTTCGTTTCAGGAAGAGCTTCCGCTATGCGTCTGTTCATTGCCTCTAGAAGGGTGTTGCATGAGAAATGGGTGATACGATGTATAGACTTTTTGTATGATGTTATATTTGTTATACTTGGTCTTATGAATTACTTATGATAAGGAGCCAGTTTTTGGTACACTGGAGCCTGGACAATTTACGACTCCCTGGATGTCCCCAAGGCAGAAAAAAGCTAGTTGTCCACAATAAATGCAATCAACTGCAATAGCATCTCGTCGAGATACTCTGTTAGGGCCCTGCAGCAACAGGAAATGTAGCTGTTCAGAGGCATGACTTACTTAGCTGCCACTAATAATCCACCGAGATACTTAAGATAATTCATTTATACGCGACTCCCTTCTTTATAATTTGCGAAAGGGTTACTTTCCATTTTAAGCTTTACTTGAGCATAGTCGTGAAAGCGTCTGTAGAAGCATGAAAATACATGCACACCCAAAGAATTCGATGCTGTTGCTGCCATTTCACCTAATGAAAGCAGGATAGATCGCATCAGGCACACAATAACAAAAGTCTAAGCGCGCAGTTGCATAAATGACTCATTTCAAGACGAAAAAAACTGCTTGGCAACTAGCAGTAGAACGGACCGTTCACAACAGATAACGTTATAGGGAACCTGTACTGCAGACATGGCAGTAATTGAATTAGAGGAATGAAATTACTGTAATTTAATTACTTTCCCCGGTAATTTGTAATGTAATGAATTACTTTTTCGGTTTGGTAATTTAGTACTGTAATGAATTACTTTTTGGTAGTAATTTCGCAGCAAAAGAAATTAATTCCTTTCGAAATTACTTTTCCTAAGTTGCGCCACTACTCCTTCAATAGACAACAAAGTAGAGCGCCGCGAATCCAGGAACGACGTGTGGCAAGCCGAAGCCAGCGTAACGGATCGGCAAAAGGAAACAGAATTGAGCAGAACGGTGCGTCTTAGACCACGTGTGTAGCAGGGTCACTTGTATGGCTATCCCTTGGCAACCATTCTCCAAGCAGCAGGATGCAAAGCCTCAAGGGAATGCCGAAGGGAGAGATGGTGCAAGAAGGCTGGTTGAAAACTAGTTGGGAGCGCGGCGCAGTGGCACTCCCTGTTGCGTCGGCTAGGGCACAGTGGTGCCTGGTTACACTCAACACCACGGGGCGAGGGAGGATTGGGGTTGGGGGAGATAGGCGGAAGGGTCCATGGCGTGAGCCACCGTGGCTTGAGCATTACTGAGCAGCTTAGTTTTTGCAAGGAAGGATACTAGAAAGTAATTTAAAAATAATGAATTACTCAGTAGAAGTAGTTGCAATGTAAGTTCATTACTTTGTGGGAACAGTAATGAGTAATGTAATTTAATTGCTTCTCTGCGATTTTCAACAAAATAATGAATTACTCAGTAGAAGTAATTGCAATGTAAATTCATTACTTTGTGGGAACAGTAATGAGTAATGTAATTTAATTGCTTTTCTGCGATTTTCAACAAAGTAATTAGTAATGTAATTTAATTCCTTTTCGAAAGTAATTTTGCCATGTATGCTGTACTGCATAGGTGGCGCTGCAGTTGTCCAGCAGCGTTCTTCAAAAATGCTGCGGTTAACCTCTTGGTTCGCGATAAACGACCGAGCATATTCAGCAGCATTACAGATACGCGTGTGACAGATAACGTCCTTGCCCAGGCGCTCTGGATGTAGCCAAGTTATCTGACACGCGCCATGCAAAGCTTCGACAGTGCGTGCAATCCGATCCCTGTAAGCCCATGCAGGTGGCGTGAAAACGCCCTACGAAGGCGACTCAAAAGTACTTGCTCTTCTCACTAGGATATGTGTCACGGCGCGGCGATGGATCCAGAAAACTTCATTGCAGGTTGCCTATACTTTGAAACTACATTGCATTGGAATATCACACGGCATATAACATCGACGGAGCCCAGCGGATCGAAAAGACTTATGACAATGGGGCGCACGTGCAAGGCCTGGACACCATAGATCGAGTTTCATTGGCAACAGCGTCGGGAATGGTTTGAATGACAGCGAACACATCTCTTTCCTATGGAAACGCTCGCAGCCTGCTCTACTCGTATAGGGTGCCCGGCTTTTCTGCCATTGCGGTAGCGGAAGAAACCTTTCAGCAGAAGGAATACCGTGACACAGTCCACAGTAATGCTAGAGCTAACTTCAAATGCTTTTGGGCAAGGTGTTGCCTGACAAGTATTTAGTAATTTCAAGTCGTTTCGCCATCGTAGTTTGCGTAAAAAAGTGCCAATCTTTGGACAGATAACACTGCTGTCTGAAGGGTAACACGTAATTGCAGGTAAGCGGAATAGAAATGCGCGTGCCTTGTTGCATTAAATTCGTTGAATAAGAAACGCAAGTTAGAAACGCCTGATAGCGATTATGTGACACATTTCACAGCGGCCCTGACTTTGAACTATGCAACGTACGTGGATATCTATATTGACAAAATCACATGAAGATTATACTACCCCGAAGGATTGCAACATCTGTTTGCGCTCAAAGCTGAGCGGCACGCGTTCTTATCACCTTGTTTGCGATGCAAGATATGCGGTCAGGTGCATCTCGTAGGTCGAAGCCACGCGCAACTGCTTCTACGTTCTTCGAGTTTGGTCCGGCCTCTCATCATCGCTTATTTACAAAGTGTTTTTTTCGCCTTAGAAATTGAGCCTCGAGAGAGAGAGAACAGAGGTGTTCCCTTTTTGGACAACACCGAGAACACTCGTCGCTACCCCCGCTGCCGAGTTTAGCTCATTATAGGCACCCGAGGTAAGCCCAATAAAAAACTTTTGTAGGAAAAATTGCGCTTTCCTCCTTCCTATCGGGATGCCTTCTCGACCACGTCATATCTTGTGTAGGTACTCGGTACAGTTCCGTTTCCCTCCACTCATTGGTCTCCTGCAGCTTCGATTGCGGTTACACTGCACTAGCCTCAAGTTCCGCCAAACTTCAAAGGCTCGCCAGGCGAAGATCCTGAATATCGGATTGATCAATTTCAGCGTCGGGCGATGTTCAGTAGCTGCGACAACCTGACTAAAGTAAGCAATATTTTCTTCGCCCGCTAAGGGGCATGCATGGTTTGGACTGTGGTGTCTATGTCCCTAAAAGCAAATCCATGGCGACCGGAATTCCCTCCTCTACCTCCTCCTCAAGCTTCCCTGCCTGGAAGGACGTAGATAGCACGCTCCGCAGCTGCCTCAACACAAAGGCAATTGGCACGTGGTCGCACCCAGCCAGCAACAGCGATTCTTTCATGAGCCGCCTATCCCGCTGCGTCGCTATTACTTGGCCATCATCCTTCAATGCCAGTATTGAAAGCCTTGTGTCATGAATGTGTAATACAACTTGGGCGGCCTATCCCACTACATCGTGACTCTCACTTGGTCATCATCATTCAATGCCAGTATTGAAAGCCCTGTGTCATGAATGTGTAATACAACTTGATGGCGACCCCAGTCATTATGTAACATTAAAAAAAAAAGGCATTTAAGGTAAATAAATGACCTGTAATTAGTGTTGTGTGTCTTGAACTGCGGATTAGGGTCTTTAGATGCAAACGCCACTTGAAGGAAGCGCAAAAGATGGCAGATATCCTGCATTCAAGCATTCAAGCTTCAAATCATTTTGCATTGAAATGATTTATTTCACGACCTCTATAAATGCATCTTAATGGTCCCTCGTGACTTCGCGCTGACGTCTACTTCCATGTACACTGAGAATATCCTTCCCCAATGAAAATGTGCAGGTCACAGGTTGTGACACTGATTAATTGTTACTCCATGGTGTTCTCACCCCTGAGGCATTCTTAAGAAGTCAGCTGTTCGCTCTAGGCGGTTTCCTGTTTTTGACTTGGACAGGAACAGGTGCCGATGGCAGAACGGTAGCGGAACAAAGCTTCCCCAGCAGTTCCACTTGTACTTCGCTGCCTGGTATCGCAAGGTAGAATGGCAGATAGGCCATAGCCAAACTCTGTTGAGCCTGGACTCCGTATGATCCGGAAGTCGTGTACCCAACGACCTGTACGGAACAAGACAGGCAGATTAGGCGAGCTCCCTTTAGCACACATTCATTGCGCAACCACAATGAAACAATCGAGTAAGAGAGGCACCACCGCATCTTGTAAACATTGGCATTCATTGTATATGAAACGAGTTGAACGGGAAAGCTTACAGCTTTCACGACATTTTCACATGCAATACGACAGGAGAGGATGAACGTCAACACAGGCGTTGCGAAGCGTAAACGAATAACTGCATATCTCTCTAGAAAAACAAAATAAAAATTAAATATTTGAGACAGAGTTTATATGAACTGATGCCTTTGTTGTGGCAAGGTGCCCGGACCGTTTATCTTTTTCTTTGTACGTTTTAATAAAGTCTTACGCGGCATCTCTTTCATCGTAACCATGGAGTGGTAATGCACAAACTGTTACTTGTTAGGGGGCCAGGGTAGGGAGGGAGAAAGGGGAGTCGACCACACATTTCCTTGTGCCTCCCTCGCGCGGTTGTACCACGACTCAAAAATCAAGGATCAAGGTAGTTCGCTCGAAGACGTACTTGAAAAAACGCCTTTTGCAATAGGCAGATAAGTTCTCAGAAATGTGCACTTGTTCGCATCGTTATCTGTCGTAAAGGCACAGCCCATCGTACAAGCAAAGTCTAGTCCGGCATGCTCAAGAGCTTTTCTTTGAAAGAACGACAGCGCATGTATTCTTGCGAGCAAGTGCACTCTTCCGGGATCGTCTAGCTGATGGGAGGGGAAGGTGGCTATTGAAAGGGGTACTTGTGCCAACCAGTCTTCATACAAGCTGCCGCGATTCCGAAGTCCAAACACAACTGCACAAGGCGGAATGGAAAGCATATCGCGTCGTGACAAGAAAAGATGAAAGGCTATGTGTCCACCATATATGTTTTTTTTTTTTTCGGACGGAAATGGGATTCATTACAAATTAAAGGCGCCAAAACAACACGAACACTCACAAGATGAGAAGAACGGGATGTAATTTATAATGAATAGACACCAACTAGCCCAACAAAAAGTTCTTTTAAGGAAATTAGGTTATCTGATAAATATTTTAGGTTCTACAAATTGTAGCGCTGCCTTTCAAATCAAAATAAACTACAGAACAGCGGCTGCTTGAAAGCGCATCAAGTATTAAATAACTGGTGCTAAGGCACATGAGAGTAGGCACGAAAAAATTGTGTTTGTTTTGTTTCTTTTCGATTACCTTGTTGGAGCACCATACGGTCTCGTTGCCTTCCGGGTCAGCATCCAGGGCGTCGACAGCCAAGTGCACTAGCGTTCTTTTCAGACCTTCCCGCAAAATCTCCTGGAGAGCTTTCTTTCCTACAAATTCTGTTGTCTTTTTCATCCTTACGAAGGGGCCAAGGCCAGCTTCGAACGGGTTGGTGTCAACTGTCATCTGTGAACGTTTAAGCAATACACTTTTAATTAGTAATTAAAAGGCAAGCGTAGCTTAAGTATTAAGATTTTAATTTTACGATATGCGAAATGACTGCTTTTACTTGAGTTCTAGAACAAGAAATAGAGTTAAGGACAATAAAACTCAAAAATTAGCATAATCATCATAGTCATGCATTATTGCTGCAAATAGGCACTGTTTTTTTCCATAGGTTTCCGCTGAAAGTAATCAATCCAACGGCTGTTTTATGGGCCACAAAAATATTTCGCTGTTTATACCGCGGGATATTCATTTTATAATAATAATAATAATAATAATAATAATAATAATAATAATAATAATAATAATAATAATAATAATAATAATAATAATAATAATAATAATAATAATAATAATAATAATAATAATGATAATAATAATAATAATAATAATAATAATAATAATAATAATAATAATAATAATAATAATAATAATAATAATAATAATAATAATAATTGGTTCACAGGAAGGGAAAGGCGCAGTATCTGTCACACGATCTGTGGACACCTGAACCGTGCCGTAATGGAAGGGATGAAGGTGGGAGAGAAAGAGGAGCCGTAGTGGAGGGCTACGGAGTAATTTCGACCACCTGAGGATCTTTAGCGTGCGCTGACATCGCACAGCACACGGACGCCACTTCGTTTCGCCTCCATCGAAACGCAGCCGCCGAGGTCGGGTTCGAACCCGAGAACTCCGGCACAGTAGTCGGGCGTCTTACCACTGCACCACCCCGGCGGGGCCGGGATATTCATTTTGTTTCGCTTTTATGTGATGTTCCTGCGCAACATTTTCTCTCATTTTTTTGTTAAGGTTCAAAGAGATTTTCAAGCTGAGATCTTGCCTAATTCATCTGCAGCCCACTATTAGCCCTTTTGTTATTTACTGTCTCAATGTTAATTATTCTGCATGGTCTAATGGGACACTGGCAGCAGATACAAGTTGTCCGGTATATTAATGGGTTACGCTCTTTCAGTAAGGACGTGACCAGCTTGAATAAACTGGAGGAAAGGTTTTTAAATCCTAGTTGTGTTTGTGCTGCTTCTTTTCCTGAGAATAAAAACTTTTGCCTAGAAATGGATTTAATGTCGTTGCTGTAATCTCCATTTATTACATTGTCTGAGGTCTCAAGCAAGCATATGTTAATAAGGCGCGATCAAATTAGCGTTCATTTGCTTACGTCGGCCCCCCATAGTCTGAAACCTTTCTCGATGCGTAGGCTGTTGAGGGCGTAAGTTCCGAAGTCCTTGATGCCGTAAAGCTCTCCGGATCGGAGCAGCTCGTTGTACAGAGCTGAAGTGTGCTCTCTGTCGTGGTAAAGTTCCCATCCGAGCTCACCTGGCAAAAAATGAGACATTGTTTCAATAAGCTTCAGCAGTAAAACACGCTCGCTCTCCCAGCGGACAAATTTGGGTTTAATATTGAAATGCGAACCCGTATCGCCGTGCTCTACGATTTGTTTAATCCTCTGATTTCTAGGCAAAAAATAAATAAAAACCCCATAAAACTCACGAGAATACTCTACAGGATAAGCCTGTAGACGTTCCTTCTCTGCGTGCTTGCAGTTTCTATGAGCCTCAAATTTGCACAAGAATAGTCTAAAACTGCTTGTAAAAATACGTCCTACTTAAAAAATCGTCTCACACGGGACTAATGATGGCGGGGATACATGCTTATGCGCATTGTTACACGGTGCGCCTCTGTAAAAGCCACTGCTGCACATCCCTACATTGTCGCATGCAATGTCCTGCTCCGGCTATAAAAAAAAAAAAAATGCGTTTTGATTTGTTGCTGAATTGGCGCCTCTTAAAGTAGTGCGTCAGATAAAAAGAGTAAATTCACAAATCTTCGTCGCCTGTTAGGAGTGCACCCTCGCGCGTGAGCTTAAACTGGCGTGCAACTGATGTTAAGGGCGAGTGTGGAACACATAATGGAGCATTCAAAGCGGCTTTGTTTTTTTTTTTGTTTTTTTTTTCAGCAGTCGTATTGTGTCGTTTTCTTCAAAAACTATCGTACTGCCAGCTAGGCTGCCAAGGTTACCGATGTGCTCGATTATTTGCCTGGTCTATTTAATACGAAAGGAAAGGCGCTGTAATGAACCGTCTGAGAATATTTTAAAGTGTGATTTTTTATGTAGCACAGTTGACCAAAAATAGAGTGTGGAGCTCTCGCTAGAGGGGTATTGAAGAACGGTGACCAGAGCATATATTGTGAGATATACGCCATCATCTTCCTTTTTTCCTACTCAAAAATGTACCCATGTTATCTAACAGGATTGAAGACGGGTGCGTATGCAACTGAAGAAGAAAAGTTATGGAGGACACTAAAACTCCGCCGTTGTGGGTATGACACAAGAGCAGGCTATATTTTTCATATGCTCCGTAAAATTAAGTTTAACTTATGCTCCACTCTGCATATCCCACCCCCAGGCAGATTATCAGCCCGTACTAACCACTCATTCGCCATTATGCTGTGTACACCCAGACTGGACCTGTTTAAGTATTCGTGCCTTCCGAAAACCACTGTTTAATTCGACCTCAACCCCCACATTTTTCATAACACCAGCTCAGCTGAGGCTTTCGAGAAAAAAATGAATTGTATTTTTGCAGAAATGGGTGCTTTCCTTTCTTCTGTGTATTCTCTTTATCCCCCTCCCCCCCTCCTTGTAACAGCCCGTAAGGGTTTACAGTATTGTAAATAAATAAATAAATAAAGCCCGCTTTAAACAAGCCGTATGAACGCTCCTGTAAGGATTAGGGGTAACGTGAAAGCAAGGGTCCTGCCTAGCTGATTTTGACATCACCCTCCCATATCAAAGGAGAGGTTCGAGTAGGCAGCTCCTGCCAAACGTAACATCAGACAACGCTATGCCCAGTCAGTGCGCGGCCATGTCAGCTGCCAGCTACCGCCTGCCAGTGCCATGCTCGGGATGTTTAGCACACAACGCCAACGGCGGCGCCGAATTTTCGGTAAACGGAGCCTTTAGCTCTATCGCATTAAAACTTGAAGACGATGGCTCATCAGCGTTCATAACACGCTTATTAGTAAATATGCTATTAGTAGTATTATCAGTGTCGGTAGTGACACTTCTTATTATGCTGTAATAAGCAGCTCTAGCAGGCGTTATGTATACGGAAACTCCCGTCACCCAGCATATAACGGCCGATAGTGTCTCGGTCTGATGCTAGCAAGCGCATATTTTATGTCGCATTCGCGGTTCCAAGATTAACCAAGCATCATGTGTGATGGAACAGTTTCGAGTGCGTTTCCAGAACCAATAAATTCTTCCAGCTCAAAAATCACAGGCTACTCGGTGTCGATACTACGTGTAGTGCGCGATCATGGCTAGTTGTCGCTGCCTAAGTCACCACATGCACTTTCCTACATCCTTAACTTAGTTACTATTAATCGCCAACTACGTGTGACGTCGCGATAGCACAGGGAACAATTACGGAGAGGGATTAGGAATGGCGTCGAATTTCCCGTGCGGATTGCGGATGCGAGGCCAAGGAAATAAGTTTCCCATTATGAAGACAGCAAAGGCAAATCAGAGACTCGGCTGACAACGAAAGGATAATCCTCGTGATACCCAAATCGATGACTCAAGTTTCGAACAAAGAAAAAAAAACATCGACTGTGGTTGCGCTTTGTACATGTCATATGTACTTCGTTTTGTTCCGCCTTCTTTGCGCAAGCACTCACCTTAGTAAAGATACAGCGTCGAAGAATGCTCTTACTGCATAACCTCATACCACACAACTTACTGAGACTGCCTTGTCGTCAGCTCGCCACACGGAGTCGTTCCACTATGTCATGATATCTATGCATGCTTTTGCTTACGGTTCGATTCTGGAACAGTGGGTGACGCAAGTTGCGACTAGTATTTCTGTTCTAGGCATCATGCAAATTCGAACCCAACCAGCACTTGAGTGATATTTGGAGGCGCATAATATTTCACAGCCTCATGAGGCAAGATGGTAGGCCCTCTTTCGTCATTTAAATACTTATTGGGCAAGCATTCGTCACAACAGTTGGAAAAATTTGCTTCGAACTCGTTTCATTTCTTATTCCCATTCTATTATTCTCTTCCTTTCTCTCATCTCACCCTCTCAAGTACTCTCTTCATTCCAAGGGGAAGAGAACACTCTCCCCTCCCTCTCTCACCCAGCGACCATTCTCCCTGCTTTGGTTCGCACTTACTGACAAAAAGCACAAGAAATACTTTTTTCCCGCAAAGCCATCTAATGCACGCGCTTTAAGACAAGTTTTCGACTCAAGGCAGGCCAAATGAGCAGAGTTGGAACGTAAACTTACCCGTGTAAGATATCCGCATAGCAGTTACTGGAATGCCTGCAACAGTTATCTCCCTGGCGTGAAGGAACGGGAATTTATCTTCATCTAGGGAGGCATCAGTCAACGACGCCAGGACATTGGCCGCGTGAGGACCGGCGATGCCCAGTGCCGCTACCCCATCCGTGACGTTCTCAATTTTGACGTCCTCCAGCTGCCATAGTTTGACGTGCTCGTCCATCCACCTGCATAGTACGCGGACAGGAGGTTGCAGAAAGCGTACAGGTAGACACCAAACCTGCATGGAGGCTTAGAGGTACGACAGTGTACACTTATTTCATAAACTCCTACCAAGATTTGTCAGTTCCGTTAGTAGCGTAATAAACACGTCGTGAGCGGCCTTTCTTCATCGTTCCGTCCTCTTTAGAATTGCCGAGCAAGAAGTTGTTATAGTTTTACCAAGTAACACTAGTTACCGCTTCCGTCAGGTTCTGTCTTCGCGTGTGCAGATAGTCCTCTGTTGGCTTGTCAACGACGGGAGTGATAAATCGGTGCAGGCAAGTTAAAACGTAACACTTTTTGCACATGGCCGCAACAGCCGTGAGTAACACGCCGCTGATGGCAGCGTTATGTTGTAACGCCATTCTAAAGCATTGTTGAAATGTGTTGTGTGTATTGCATTGTATTGTTTTGTATTGTACCGTATTGTGTTGTGTTGTGTTGTGTTGTATTGTATAGTACTGTATTAGTTGTATTGTCAAAATGTCAGGAACGGTCCAAAAGCGCAATGGTTTGGTTTGGTTTCGTTTGGTTTATGGGATTTAACGTCCCAAAACGACTAAGGCTACGAGAGACGCCGTAGTGAAGGGCTCCGGAAATATCGACATCGCACAGCACACGGGCGCCTTGCTTTTCACCTCCATCGAAAAGCGGTCCCGCATTTGGACCACCCGGTATACTATTAAATGTAATAAAAGTACAGCGCTTCTCTCATTAGACTCCTTTAGCATAGCGCTATCGTCTACCGCTAACGCGCGCCGCCAGCTCCAACATCATGATCGGCACACATTGATTGGCGCGTATAGGGTGCGCCGGCATCTGGCGGGAACCTGGCCCTATCTGACACCTTTCAAGTGACTTGCACATGCGTTCTGACCGCGCAGTAGTGGTACTAGACAGTAGGGTAAGTGGTAGCGCGATAGCGAAAAGTTTCTACTATCAAATATACATTCCTGTTCTTTTTTTGCTGATTGACTGATACAGTTACAGTTGAATACAACTTTAATAATCAGCAATTGCCTATTATGGGCTATGGTACGCGGCACGTGTATATTGCTCTGCTTAAGCATAAACAAAATTATTTATTTGATATTTGACTACACCAAAGAAGCCAGCAACATTCAAAATCTTCACCTTATAATTTGTTTTGATAGTGAACTTCTTGTTCACATGTAGCTAGAAATGCTTTAACAGCCGACTACTTTCTCTCACGCAGGAGTTGTGCCTGGCGGTTACTGCAGGCTTGAGTTGTATTCAACCATTGTAGATTAATTAATTAATTAATTAATTTATTTATTTATTTATTTATTTATTTATTTATTTATTTATTTATTTATTTATTTATTTATTTATTTATTTATTTATTTATTTATTTATTTATTTCCGTTTCGCATAACATGAGATACATGAGCTTCAACTCTGAGAGTTTTTCAATGTCATGGTATTGGTGCCATGAACAGGAACATTAAAAGCCCGTCGCATGACTTCTCGCAGCACGAACTGAGGCAGCGGTCATGTCGCTCTACCGCCCACTAGGATAGCATATCCTATCTATGGTCGTGTTCCTGACGCCCATACAGTGGCACTAGAATTCGACATGCGGTATCTCCGGGTATCACTTTGTAAAGTTGTTAAGAGGCGGCGAGCCTTTGTTTTAGTTAAACCTTTCTTGTTAAAATTTGCAACTTTTCAAATGAGCATTTGTTTAGCCTTCAGAAAAAAATATTACACCTAGACGTTGCCTATAGTAAAATTGATTCTTTAGTTTTTCGTGACGACTTGCGGAAAGATCTTGTACAGATCTTGTTTAAGTTTGTTTTCATTTTCTAAATAGAATCAGTTCAGACTTGTCAATCTGGCAATAAATCCTTTCCTTATGTCTTGAAATTTCAATACACCTAGTTATTAGAAACTTATAATATTAAAGGATTGCACCTAGCTTCGCTTAAGAGCTGAATGGCGAAAGCCTTTTCCTCTTTGTCTTTCTCTTCGACTTGTTTCTTGCCTCTTCTGTACTTGCTATATTTCTTTTCTTTCTTCGTTCCCCATATCAATTCCGACCTCGATATCAAAGGACTAAAGCAATCGTCATCAGCTATCAGCTACGTAGACTGTCATTAGCTATCACAATATGTCCCTATCTATCACTGTCATTATCGGCCACTATCGCTCACTGTAGCTGTCGGTCACTATCAGACACTTATCACCAACTATCACTACATATCACTATCGGTCACAAACTATCACTATCATCACTATCGGTCACCAACTATCGCTAATCGTTTACTGTCTTTACCCATCACTATCACCAAATATCACGATTAGTGGCTATCACTACCTGTCTCTAACCATCACTGACAGTCACTATCTCTAAATCTCGCCATCACAAACTATCCTTAACTATCTTTATCTATCACTATTAATTGTTATGTCACTACAATATTTATTAGTATCTCTCACTATTTACTTCCTACATGTCGCTACCTATCACTACTTCCCTTTCTTTGTTACCATCTCTCCTCGTACGGCGAACACACCCAGCGAACAGATCCGGCGAACGCAAATGTCACCATGAGCCTAGGGAAGCTTTCGCCTCACAAATTCTTTCATCCCCTTTTCCGGTAAAAACGGGAGCTTTAGCAGGTTTCCCACTCTTTTTCTCAAAACAGTTTCTGGAGGTTTTGTGCCCTGTTAGAAAAAATCATGAGGTGCAAGCAAATACTGTTTCGTATAAATCTCAGTTAATATCCTATTACAAGACAGTGGCGGATATAAATATAGCCTATGCAAGTTCGTATCTTTCTTACTTTATAAAACGATTCGTGTATGGTAATTTTATTGTTCCACAGAAAGGAAACACGATGAATCTATTTGGCTAATACAAATAGTCCTAGATGTGGTTGCTCAACGTGACCTTGCCCCCAATACCTTTAAAGGAACGATGCAAAAGTGTAAAATAATTAAAACATGCGCAAAATGTACTAGATAAATTTTTAATCAAGTTATGAGTTCTAATGCAAGTTATTCGTTCAAAAGATTGGTAGCGAATTTCGTAACTGCAACATTTATTTTGGTGTTTCACGGCCACATTTCGAAAACATTTTGCAAACTTCGTCTCACCCTGCCTTAAGTACGCCTGTGTCCATTTTCCTTGGCGGACCTGTATGTTCCGAAGACGACTGCGGTGTTTTGCACCGCGTTGTCCAGTATTATGATTTTGATAGCTGTCCCGTATGACATCAATGGCATACTGTGCTGTATATGCTCGGTTATAATATTCACGCATTAAAAATTTCTGTTCCAAGTGGCTTCTTTCGCATTCCTTATATAGTTACGGCCCAGTAAAGGAGTAGTGAAAAGAAAGAGATAAATGACGCATGAAACAACGATAATAAAATGCACCCGACTGCAGCAAAGCATTTTTGATAGTTTTAGGGCCGAGCCTGCTGGAGTACAACCGACGTTGGTGCAGCACGAAGCACGTTATCTGCTTCACGCCACGAGCTCACAGCACTGAAGGCAGGCTGGGAGGGAACTCTTGGCCGTTGTGATCGCTGCTGTGAGCACTGCTACAAATTTACACAATCCGGAATCAAACCTCGGCGAAACAGCACTGATGCGCCGCTATACAGCCAGACCGAATGCTACTCCGTCACTCACAAGGAGGTCAAAACCATTTGGTGAGCTATCCATCATAGCGTCGGCGCCGCATATTAGCTTTCCAAAAACGGGACGTCGAAAGACGGTACCTGTGCGTACCCACGCAATAAAAAAAAAGGAAAGAACCAAGGGACAATTACGGTGATTTAGCAATAACTGGTCCTTTCAGCACCCTGGCCTTAGGTCCTCTTCGGGTATCCCTTCGCACACATGGGCTCTTTTGTTTTTATTCTTCACTTACTGCAAGATACACAAGGCCAAATTGAACTAACGAGTCTTGGTTGCCTAGGAGTAGCCTGCCACCCCTTACTGCCTACCAAAAGGTCAGTGGTTCGATTCCCATCTGATTACCCAACTGCCTATTATTCGCAGTTATTTTGTTTACACTTTTCCACCTAATGACGTTTCAATTTTCATGCGACCTTGCAACCAAAATTTATCCAATGTTTTATATCTTTCAATTTCGTGCGATGTCACGACCCTCTCGATCAATCCTCATTTTCTGGTCACTTCGGCAACAGCTACAACTCTGGGTTTTCCACTTAACGCTGTCTCTTAGAAATTATGTGCTTCCCTCGATTACAGTGTTTTAAATCTGTCTCAAATCTCAAAACTTGTGCGGTTAATGAGATAATCTTTGAAGCCTGTGAGTTCAACATGAAGCCGCAGCAGCAGCAGCGGCAGCAGCAGCTGTGATGCGTTACGCACCATGTCGGGAGCCAGCTACTGGCGTCCCTTGCGGATGACGTCAGATGAAACCCCCTATTACGCAGCCTTGCCTGAAATCGTGCAGTTCCGAGCCGGACCCCGTGATGACGAAGTAGCGGTTTTCCGCGAGCCTGGTCACCGTCACCTCGGCGTAGACTCGACCCCTGGGCGTCAGCATGTGCGAGATGTTTATGGAGTTCACCTGCAACGCCATGGCAAGATGTAGGACCGTCTTCTTTCTTTCGCGCACCTTAATTAACCCATCTGCCCCACCTCGAATATTCTACGACACATGACATCGCAGACTGAAAGGCAGACTGGGCAGCTAATCACATCATATCGGGCTGCAGGGCCCGTTGTCAGCTGTAGTTGACGAAAAGTGCGCGAACAGAGGAAGAAAGAGCAAGGCAAGAGGCCTAAGTCTACACGCACTGTACATGTGTGCGCTATGTGCTACGTCTGCTGTTTTTAATCATAAGAGGGTTTTAGCAAAGCTGAGACTTATCAGCGCAGGCGTATGGCGGACAACCACGGAGGCCGGCTGTGCATACTCAATCCCCCCGCCTAGCTCCAGCGCCGCCACTGCACTTGCGTAGATGGCAATGGGCATCCGGTATGCGCTTTTGTATCCGGTATCCGGTATTTTGTTTCCTTGAGTGTTTAAGTTAATCGTTAGCGGCATAGAGTGCTAAAACGTGAGCCTATGCTCTCTGATCTGCCATGATGGTTTGGGCCTAGTTGGTCAAAGTTGTATTTACCCTCATTGAAAATAAGAGTTTCTTCGTTGCGACGTATGGTGCTTTATCGGCATGCCATGGCCTGAAAAAAATTACGTCCAATTGTTTCAACACAGCACGTACTGACTGACGCTCCCGCCACCGTCCACTGCTCGACTCGGCAATCTCAATGGGTCACAATTACTTTTTTTTTCCCCTTGGCAAAACTCGCATGCTTCAATAACCTTGTCGCAGCTGCAGAGTATCCAAAGTCCATACACTTACCGCCGGAAGCTTGTTTGCCAAAAGCCTGTCGAGAAATCTGCTTGCCCCCTCGCCGGTCACTTGGAACTTGGCGAAGGGAGTGAGGTCGATGACGCCGACGTTCTCGAGGACACTACGGCACTCGCGCTTCATCGGCTCGAACCAGTTGCCGCGCCGGAAGCTGGGACGGTAGCCTCCCTCGTCACCCGGCTGAGAGAACCAGGCCGGCTGCTCCCATCCTAGGTGATGCAAGCAGGAGCAGAGCAGCCCGATTATAAATTTGTTTAGTGCAAGGAACAAAAATAAGGACCAGGCAAAAACTAAGTTGCCGGCAGTTTGTGTAACTCACAGCAATGTGCCGTCCTGATTTACCTTTGATAAAGAGAGGTCGGCCTCGCGTGTTTCTAGCTTGCCTGGGTGCAATGTTTACATAAGGGCTCATATTCCAAATTTGAGATTAGGTACAGTCGATAGGGAGGGGTCGTGGCGCGCTCTCTGTGAAGGCTAGCATGCGGGCCCAGATATACCCTTTTCTAACATGGGGACCATTTGGGATCAGTTGTTAGTCCAGCGCTGTCCCATACTTCTTTTTTTAGTTTCTGTGTATTTCGCTATATTAGATACCCTTCTCTTCTTGCCGTACAAAGTAGTGACTTCGTACGCGACTTCGTAGTCTGCCAACCAAGATCCGTATAACTCGTGCTATGGTCTTTCCAGTTGTGATGTATGGATGCGAGAGTTGGACTGTGAAAAAGGCTGACCGCCGAAAAATTGACGCGTTTGAATTGTGGTGCTGGCGAAGACTCTTGAGAGTTCCTTGGACTGCCAGAAGATCAAATCAGTCAATATTGTCGACCATAAACCCTGACTGCTCATTGGAGGGTCAAATTCTAAAGTTAAAGCTCAGCTACTTTGGTCATCTGATGAGAAGAGAGGAGTCGCTGGAGAAAGATTTGATGTTGGGAAAGGTTGAGGGTCGCCGGAGAAGGGGTAGGCAGCGAACGCGATGGTTAGATGGCATCCTCGAGGCACTGCAGATGAAGTTATGTGATGTTAGGAAGATAGTGAGAGACCGGAAAGCGTGGCGTGACATGGTCAATAGGGTCACGAAGAGTCGGACACGACTGAACGACTGAACTGAACTGAACTGAACGCGACTGATGCCTCGTTGGGAAAGGGCCGCTCCGTGGGTCTACCACCTTTTTGGCTGAACCTCGTGCTAGGCGGTCGACCGCCTCGTTTCCATAACTCATGCCTACTTGCTATCAGTTTGTACAGCTCTGCACCCCGCCTGCATCCTGCATCTCAGCGCAGCAGGTTAAGGCGTTCGTATCAGATTGCGGTGGAAGGACGAATTTTCCCATCATCACTCAGTGCTTGACTGTGCGCATTGATGCGGCAGCTTTAATTATGTAATTAATTAATTAGTAATTATTTATTATTATTTATTTTTTTATTTATTACCATCATACCCTACAGGCATCGGGAAGAGGGGGGGGGGGGGTAAAGTTGTGAATAAAAACGAAGATAAACACACAGTAAAACAAGCAAAGCGACACAGGATTCACAGTTTAAAAAAAAATATTCAGCTTATGAACAAACTCATCATGGTCATTAACTCCTGCAATGTTTTCCGGAAATTTATTTCATTTATGAATAGCGAGCACAGTGGTCAATGAAGAAGTAAATACGAGCAAATATGAGCTGGGCTTTGTAACTGTGGTCGAGGCTTGGAAAAGTGCGGTGGACTGGCTTCATATGAATGGCAGAGAACGACGACGGTGCATAATATTGATGGAAACAAAACAAAAGAAAAGAACTATCTGTATTTTCCCAGAGAACGTATTATGTTGAACGATGTTTTTTTATTCCTGTAATAGTAGATGTCCGTGCTAAATTTGTTGTGGTGAACCGGGAGGCTTTATTTTGATTTGTTTTAATTTATTGATTCATTACGTCTTGTGAGGACTCCAAAATAATAAAGCATTTTTCTTTTAAAGAACGAGGTATTTTACGCCAGACGTCTTGTAGATGCGTTAGACTGGAATAAATCTCAGTCGAAAACAAAACGACAGACTCCTGTCAAAAATACGAGGAACTCCTATGGTTCTGTCGTAAAATAAGACTGTTCTGACGTTATACTTTTCTGTTGTAACAACGCGAAACTCTGATGTTACTGAAGAAATTTTAGTTGTCACAAGAGGTTTACTGCCACAAACTGCACAGGAACTGCTGTAACACCACAAAATTTTGTTTTTTGTTTTTTTTTCAGTGGGATTGCGTTTAATGAAACTGAGTGCCTTAAATATCTTGCTAATCACCATGTCCATGTGACGTTGCCATGTTAAGTTGTTTAATATGTGAGCCTAAAAACGTTTATGCATGCTGATCGTAGGTTGCTTATTGACTAATCCGTGCTTGTTGCGCTCGATCGAGTGGAAACATCATAGATTTTTTAAGCATTGTTAATTTCCATCTTCTAACATTCGCACAATTCAGATATTTTATTAAGGTCTGACTGTAAACCACAGTGTCCGATGGTCCATCTAGCTTCCTGTAAATTATACAGTCGTCTTCAAATAATCGTATAACTCGAGGAAAGGCTACTGTGTGTTTGTGAGGAAAAGAATAGGCTCAAGCACTGTTAAATCGCAGAACCGGAATGTCGGTGATACGAACCCGGTTTATACGAATTTCGACGTGAAATGAATGTGTAAAACGTTCCGGTTGGCTTACATTGAGTACAATGCGCCGAATTTTGGATGTTCTGAACAGTCCCCCGCGTCAATAAGGATAATACGAAAGCGCGATCCTCGACCGCAACCTTCAGCCCCGAGACACAAGCATATAAAGCGGTGCCTCCTGCCTCTCTGGCCTAGTGCCGAGATAAAGGGAAGGGGGGTATTTTCGTCATACAATAAATGTTTTTTCCTGCTCCTTCTACACTACGCAGGGCCTGCACATCACCGACGTTGTGGTCACAAATCGCGTTATATGAACAAACAGTTTACAGCGGCGCACTGGCAGAACATCATTGACTCCGCGATTGCTAGTCTCACATTACACGCATGAACCAGTTTGCGGCGGCGCACCGCTCGCATATCGCCGACGACGTTACAACCACCTGCCACGCACTAACAGCGACAGGAAACAGGGGCCGCGCGCCCGTAAATAGACCCCCTCAGCCGTAAAATGCGTTTATCATGCTTTTGCATAAGAATTTTTTTCTTTCTAATGCAACATTCCTCATGATGCGAGTTTTCCAAAACTTCGCATCATCGAGATTTAGTTCGTTTTCCAACGTTCTTAAGGAACAAGAGATAAGGAGTTAAATAAAGATAGCTTGATTTGTTTTGGTTTGGTTTACGGCGTTTGACGTCCCAAAGCGACTCAGGCTATGAGAGACGCCGTAGTGGAGGACTACGGAAATTACGACCACCTGGGGTTCTTCAAAGTTGTACTGATATCGCACAGCCCGTGGCTGCCTACACCTCCATCTAAAAGCGACCGCCGCGGCCGGCATTCGATTCCGCGTGTTTGGGTAGAGCAGTCGAGCGCCCTAACCACTGCACCACCACAGCGGGACTGAAAAAGATAGACGTGAAGCACATTTGGCTCCTTCGCCCAAGGTTGCGGGATCGAACCACATCCCTGGCAGCCGTTTTCGATGGAGGAGATAGGCAATATACACTAATGTGCTGTGCAACATGTCCCACGCAGATCCCTCCAATGTGCCATCGCTCAGTTTCGGGACATGACATATCATACCATACAGCAACCCACCACACCCTACCGCAACTCACAGTAAAGTACCATACCCCACAATGCCGTGCTGCACCTTACCTCGCCGTACCGCACCATGCAATGACGACGAGAAGAGAGAGAAGGGAGAAGAAAATGTCGTAAGTTTTCCCCATTCTTTTCCTTCGCCAAACTTTTTCCCGATAAATGAGGTGACACTCAAGCCCTCTTGAATTCAGTGATGACCCCTCGGGCAATGTTCCCGTTTTCAAAGAACTCGAGGTATAAAGTTCTGCGAAAAGAGAATCCTTAGAGTTTCATTAAATTTCAGAAACCGAAACGGCCAACCAGAAATAGCTTCGCTTATAGTATGGAACGCTCCTGATTGGATTACATTATGACATCAAACAAGTTCTAGATCTCGCCTTCCTCGTATTTTATGCCTATAATGGCACTTCTAAGCTTGTTTTTGAGCGTGAGACGAGGACACGCTAAGTGTAGAAAGTTCTCCACATGGCTATCGCTGCGAAAAAAAAAAAACGTAAAATGCCGTTGCAGAGCGCACTCACCGGCGTGGAACCCCATCTCGGCTCCCCTGTCGAGTAGCTGGTGATAGATGCCGCTCACCCGTTGCGTCGGCCTACCTGTCCACCGCTCCTCCTTGGGATACGTGAAGCTGTTGTTCATGCCGTATGTCTCCCTGGCTTTGGAGAACAGGTAGGACCTGCGCGGAAGTGGACCTGCGGCACTTCCGCGCCTCGAGTCACCGTTTTCATTTTCTAGTCAATGATGGGTAGCGAAAAAAATTAGGGGGACAACTAAGCTCCGCCTCGAAGAAATGACGCGATAGCAGCTTTAGGACCTATCTAATCACACACAACTAATTCGAATACATTCTTAAGATACCATTTTGTGCAGTCAGATTGACCTCTCTTTTCCCTGGAGCCATTGCTAGTCAATACACGACGGAATTAAATGTGAAAAACGCTGGAACAGAAGCTATATTTCTCCATCATTATCGAGCTTGGACACTTTGCGTTCGGGGGTAGCTCTAAGTGCGGAGAATCCGGATAATACTTACATAAAATATTGCCACACTTATAGTTTCGAAGTGAGTTATTTAATTTCTTATATAATTTATTAAAGGTCCACTAATGACATCAGTATGCTTGAAATTGCCTTTTTTTTTTTTTTTTCATTCCTCTTGACACTACTTAGCGAGGTTTAGATACGATGACCCCCTCGGTTAGAGCGATAAGGGAATAGCGAGGCGCCAGTGCGCACGCGCGGAATGCAATGCTGAAAGGGCAAACATTGCCGCTAGATTTGGCTAGTGTCCCCTAGTGCACGCTGACGACCCTATTCCGCAGCTGATTATAAAGAGGTCATTGCACGATTTGTCTTGTTAAGGTGCTTCCTGTATATCGTCTTCAAGAAATGTGTGCTTCAATGCTGGTTTTTCTGTTCTTACTTGTTTTTTCCACCAGCAAGAGCTTATAAACAAACTTAGACTGAATAAAATTTAAGAGAAGAGCGCATCATTACACTTAGCTGCAATCATCCTAGTGCAAGCGTGCTGGCTTATAACGCGTGTCTGTAGCACTTTTCCTCCGTGCTACAACAAAACAATGATTAAAAAGGGGGAGCGCGGACAAGCAAAAACTATAGCGGAGGAGTAGAATGCACCAGGCATCACGAAGCTGTGTAATCCTTGCCGTGCTGAACGCACATAGGTTCTGACGCACAGTCGGCGTGTCGTGTAGAAAGCTGTGACAGTTTCGGAAGCATTCAATGTACCTTGTTGCCCATTTTCCAAATCGACCCGGATCGGTTTCGTTCAGGTCATATGGCGGCTCGCCCGTCATCATCCATTCCGCCAGGTATCGGCCAGCTCCGCCCGAGTGGATTATTCCGTAGCTGGGCAACATACGCAGAGAGAATGCTGCTTGTTAGCAGTTCCAGCCAGTTATGGTGTGTGCACTGAAGCTTCCGAAAAAAAAAATTAAAAGAAAAAAAAATCTCATTGGAATACTGAGTGTGTACCACATAAGTTTTAGTGTCAGCTTTGGTGTGAAATCAAACATACATGGCATCCTGGCCTATACTTCATATCCAGTCATTTGCAGCACTAGAACATACAGCGAATGAAGCTGTCAGAACTGCGTACGCTACATATAAATGTGTTCCTTTGCGCTCGTCACACCGACCTTTTCCTCTAATATGCTAGATAAATAAAACGTTCAACGTACTTTAATAATTGTTCGAATAATGTCTCAGTAGTACTCGAATAGTTGAGGGACAATTTGACGGGGTCCTGATGTATTGATTGGACAAGTGAGATAGATTCCATAGTTCTGCAGTAGCCTACGACAAAGAGTAGAACTCCTCTCCTATGCTCGAGCGCATGGTCGCCAACGCGCATAACCGTTTGCATCATGCTTTTTCCACACAGTCTGGCCTGCTTTTTCATCATACTGCATACAGACACTGTCGCCGCCATCTACAGCTGCATCCTGGCGCGCTGCCAAGTTTGTCGAGCAAACCACCGCCGCCAGCGCTCCCGTCAAAACACAAACACGCACGGGGTTACTGGCGTGCAACACCTTAGTGCGATGTCAGCATCCGAGCATCACACAGCGGTGGCGCCGACGGTGCTGAAACTGAGGCACGATTTGAGAGCTAAGGCAAAGCTCAAGCCGGGCAATCAGCGGTGACAAATCGGGAGCTTTGTCTTCCTTACAATAATGTGCTGCGGACGGTGCGCGAGACGTAGGAAGAAAAAGGGGTTTGTCTAGTTCATGGTGTTTAACGTCCCAAAGCGACTTAGGCTATTAGAAACACAGTAAGAGAAAAAAGCATTCAGCCTATTATTGTACATTCCTCATGGCTCGTTGTGCTTATGTTCTCGGTTGCAGGACCGGGCGCCTCTGCAGGCTTCTAAAACCGTTTTCACTCACGCTACGTATGAAAACAGCGACAGTTATATACTTTTTTATGCTTAGCCTGAATAGATGCACAAATTCTAGCAAATATGTCACAAGTGTAGATATTGATTCCGCACGGAACACTCGCAAAAGTTTCTGTTGTTGCAATTGGCTACAACTGTACTCGAGATTTATGTCGATACGCATTAAAATATCTCAGTAAGAAATACGGAAAGCATGTCAAATGG